>NC_041046.1:8124686-8309049 GCF_900634775.1 Gouania willdenowi | reverse complement strand
ATTCGTCATCAAAGTGGGAACGCATCATCAAATTGGAGTGAGGGTTTGGGCTCACCCTGTAGTAAGAAAGGAGCAAATCACCCTCTAACTAATGAGTGAGGAAAAAACACTTTGGGCATGTGTATGAAGCCCAAATAACACTTTGATGTTTAAAGCACAGAAAAGTTGATTTAGCGTAACATGGGCTTTTTAATGTTAATTGTAATTGAGAAAAAATGCCGGTCAGCGTAATTGTAGATTAATTGTAATTTAACATGGATAATTCAAGACGTAATTGTAATTTAAAAATGTAGTTGATCCCAACCCAGACAGAAGCCTTAGGCTTGATCAGGTGGAGAGTTTCAAAGAAAGACACGTTAAAGGTCTGAAAAAGTCTAAATTGATGTGTAAAAGAATAATGCAAATATAAAATGTTTTATATTTTTTAATGAATTAAGTCAACATCGGAGAGATTTTGAGGTCAAAGTGCTAAAAAGGCATGTTACTGAAGGGTTAATGCAGCAGGAAGCTTCTACCACACAATAGAGAGGGAAGAGTTGATGTGTGTGTGTGTGTGTGTGTGCGTGTGTGCGTGTGTGCGTGTGTGTGCGTGTGTGCCTTCATTCCTGTGTGTAGACAACATGGTGGCAGAGCTGGAGAGTTTCACAGGCCTCATCCAGAGGGTGACAGGCTACGTACGCATCACACACTCTCACACGCTCAGCTCCCTGGCCTTCCTGCGGAGCCTGAGGTACATCGATGGGGAAACGCTCCAGGACGAGTAAGGATGCACACTCACACACACACACACTCAGATAATTTATGGCACAACAAGCTGCAACATGCAGCCTTGTAATTCCTAAACAAACATAAGAAGGAAAAGCATTCTGGGAGTTCTCGTGTGATAAGTATGGCTCTGTACTAGGGCTGTACTGATCAGATCAGTTACAGAAGCTATATGGATAACTTTTACGTTTTGCTTCTTTCTTTTCTTTTTCTTTAAATAAATAAATAAACAAAAAACCTCAACATCTTAAGGAATATTATTTGGTCAACTAAATAAAAGCAAAGATGTAAAAATATAGTTTGTATCTAACTGTGACTCCATAGATCTTGATACATTTTAACTTCAGGGGTTTTTTTTTTTCAAGAGAAAAGGCTAAAAAAATATTTGTGCTTAAAGATGACTGAGTGTTTTAGGTTTGAAACCTGATATATTTTCACATTCCTTTACTTTTTAATCAGATAAAGACATGCAGACGTGCAGGCCTCAAAGATCAATAAATATAAAATGATTTACTCACAAACAAGTGTGCATTGCATTGTGGGATGTGCATAGAAGGGTGATTTCTTGTGTTTCTTTGTCAAATAAAGAAGGCAGAGATTCACTTGACACAATTTTTGTTCTAGTTCGTTCCCAGTGTTCCGTGTAATATCACCTCACTCTGCGAGACATTCAATATCAGCCAGATTTAGGTCGTTCCGTGTAAGCCACAAAATAAACATTCCCTATCCTCTTTCAGTCCATGAAAACACCAGAAATGTGTTGGGAAGTCACTTTAGCAGAGTTTTTGGGAGCAAACACAAGACATCACTTGAACAATGAAGTAAAAACAGTTCTTTGCATCCGTCTACTGGACTTCACATCCCACGATGCAATGCACACTTGTTTGTGAGTAAATCATTTTAGATGTATTGATCTTTGAAGCCTGCACGTCTGCATGTCTTTATCTGATTAAAAAGTAAAGGAATACTTTTAGTATTCATGTTAAAAAGAAAAAGCCTCCAATGTCATGTTTTTAAGTCAAACCTATTCAAAGTCTGTCAAAACACAGAAAAAGAAAAGCTAGTAGCATAGGGCCAGAGTTGTGATCACGTATGTTTGTGTAATTTGATAATTAATTACAATTATGTTGTAATTATAATTGTATGTGTACTTCAATAATACATAAGTCTTATACAGCACTTTTCAAGGAACTCAAAGAAGCTTTACAAATTGAAACAGACAAACAAAGATGGGAGTGCTATTGTAGGTTGTAGGCGAGCTGAAACAGTTGAGTTTTGAGCAGTTTTTTGTAGGTGGTCAGTGAGTCTGAGTTTCTGATGTGGATGGGGAGTGAGTTCCAGAATCAATATATATGAAAGAGATTTGATGAGGGTTATTCGTATTTAGTGTATTTTACAGCTGATTTAGGACCTGTTGTCATTAGAGATGATGACAGAAAGCTAACACAAGAGGAAGGTTAGGTTGGGAACATAATTGTAATTGACTTTCTGAGGACAAAAAAATAATTGTAATTGGAAAAATAGCTGGTCACTGTAATCGTAATTGAATTGTAATTGAACATGGGTAATTGAAAACGTAATTGTAAATGATAAATGTAATTGACCCCAATCCTGCATAGAGCTGCTAAAGCTTTAGCCTGCAGTCCATCAGGGGGAAAAGTTCAGCCTGTGGAATGACTGTGGTGTAAACCAACAGAAACATTATTGGTGGTTTTTCCTAATATTTTTGGTACCAGTAACTATGACTTCACCTGCCTATTGAAAATGACCCGTAAGAGAAATTCATAATCGGATTTGGGCTGAATTTGCCTTCCATTGGAACGTAGCCCAATTCAATTTATTGTGTATTTCTATAACTAGCATACTAAAGAACATGGATGTCACACATACAGTGACCAATCTTTGTTTACCCCCAATTTTAATGTTATTGATACAAACCGATTACAATGTGTTCTGGTCCATAAAGATAAGGTCAAACCAACTTTGAACATTTTGTGAATCAGTTTTATGAGACTTGAGGCATTCAATTAAACAGAGGAGATTTTTGTGAATGAATATCCCTTTTTGAACCGGGTTGCCATAGTTACCAACCAGCGTAATTAGTCTATTTAGTTCTGATGTAGTTAATCAAGGCCATGACGTTGTTTGATGGATAAGAGATACAAAATAATCTTTTGACTTGCAGTTTGAAGATTCTTAAGTTCTTCAAGTGAGGCTCAAGTATTCAACATGTGACCATGTCTGTGCTACTGCATCATACACCAACCACTGTGCTCTGTAGACGCGTGAGGATAGATACTATTCAGTTTCACACATTGACCTTAATAATGTGGCTAATTAAAGATTAGCTTCAGATTGATTATCAAACATATGGAAAGGCAGGCTAAACTCCCTCCATAATATGTTAAGCTTTCATTTATTGAGGCAATTTTTTTTAAAGAAATGTACTTTGATCTCCTGACATGTTTTAGACTGTCACCTGCCAGCCTTCTTCAGAGGCATCTGCTAATCGTTTTGTTTTCTTGACTTCTGCCTTATTCAAGAAGAAGACAAAATGAACTTGATGGAATTATCACGCTGAACTAAGTCAAGAAAATATCAAAGCGAACAGCAGACGTCGCTGAAGAAGACTGGCAGGTGACAGTCGAAACATGTCAGGAGATCAGTCTTCTTCAGAGGCATCTGCTGATTGCTTTGATGTTTTCCTGACTTCCGCGGGATAATTCCAGCAAGTTTTTTTGTATTTTTTTTTTTTTTTTTCTTGGATAATATAATGTTATCACGTGGAACGGAAGTCAAAAAAACATCAAAGCGATCAGCCGACGCCGCTGAAGAACACTGGCAGTTTACAGTTGAAAAATGTCAGGAGATCAAAGTACATTTTTATGAAAAAAGTTGTCTAAATAAATGAAAGCTTATCATATCACTCAAAAAGAAGACAAAATGAACTTACTGAAATTAAAAACTCCTCCAATCATATACAGTAGCATATTCTAGCTTTTTGGCTTAAAAGGAAAATACCCAAGTATTTGAGGCTTTTATTCACACATTTATATGTATACATCAATGTTTTTTTTATATATATATTTTGGCCATTTTTTGGAAATAGATAGCCCTTGCAATGAGTTTGCATAATTCCCTTTATTTTTCACCCTGCTGAAGTAAACGTCGCACGCCTTTGTCTCGATTGGACCTTGAATGCAACAAAACCTCCACCAGTTCCTGTGAACTTTTGTCATGGTCACTGAAAGGCCTTCACTCCCTCCTTCCTCTGTTTGTCTTTGAGTTCACTGGAATCTTTCTGTCCCAAGGCCAACATTACAGTCATTCCTTGATGTCTGGGTGTTACCCAGTGACTCATAAAAAGCACAAAAAGCACAGACCCTGCTTAATCCGATTTGCCAGGTGATTTTTATCCTCCTGATAAGCAGTCCCTCTGCTGGCTAACTGGGTCATTAAACAGGAGATGAAAATAGAAATCTACAGAGAATGGTGAAATGGTAGCATTAGCCCAAATTAGTGCTGTTTTAGCCCTATAGAAAAGGAGGCTGAGGAAAGGTGGAGGAGTTTTCTCCATGCACTGTAAATAAGTGGCTGTCCTTGGCGAAAAAGCACAAACCCATGAATTACTGTTCCCATAATGCACTGATGGATAAACGTCAGCATCTTTCCCACCGTCATCCTGGTTTCTTCTTCGTTTTTCTCCCCAGCATGTACGCCTTCTCAGCGTTTGACAACCAGCAGCTCCAGTATCTGTGGGACTGGAAGCAGCACAACCTCACCATCAAAATGGGAAAGCTGTTCTTCAGAGCCAACCCCAAGCTCTGCATGTCTGAGATCCGCAGCATGTGGGACAAGACCAGCATCCAGGGCCGCTTTGACGAGGGAGACTTCAGGAACAACGGCGACAGAGCCAGCTGTATGCGACAAACATTAACTTCATCACTTCCCCCTTTATCTGATTTCTGAATCCAAGTACCCCCTTTGTCCCACTAGAACAGTGGTTCCCAAACTTTACACAGTCCTGTACCCTTTCAGACATTTAACCTGAGGCCATGTACGCCCTACTCCTGCAAACTTAAAAAACATAATAATGTAATGTAATATACAATGTAGCACTACAGTGAATTTTACCTATCCTGTTGAGGAATAATTATAATAATATTACTAACTAGAATATTTTCATTTCCTGTAGAAAATAGAAGTGTTTGCAAATGCTGGCCAGCGTCACACTGCATTAGCTTATCATTGGCATTAGCTAGCATCAGCATTTTCTAGCATTAGCAGTAACATTAACTTACCATCATCATTAACATTGGCATAGCAATATTAACATTAGCCTAGAATAAATATTGACTCAGTATCAGCTTTAACCCAGCAATAGCATTAGCCTAGCTTTAGCATTAACCTAGCATTAACTTAGCAATTGCAATAACCTAGCATTAGCATTCACCTATCTATAGCTATAACCCGGCATTAGCCTAACATTAGCATTAACCTAGCATTAACATTAACTGCTCTATATATATTCTAGTTTCCAATGTTGTCAGTTTTTAATTATTTATTCACGTAACCCCCATGACAGTTTCCGTACCCCACTTTGGGAACTTAGGGACTAGAACATTAGAACATTCTAATCAACATAATTGCCATCATATTGTGTATTTTGTTGTTGTTTGTTTATCCTTTTTATGATTCAGTATTTTTTCTCTTATTTTGTGTTTTTGTCGTTGTTTTGTGTGTGTTGGTATTATTTAAATTGTTCTCTCTGTGTGTGTGTTTGGTGTCATTTGGTTGTTTCTTATGTCGTTTTGTATGTTGTATGTTTATTATTTGTGTGTATTTTGTCGTGATCTTGTGTATTTTTCTCTCATTTACTGTCTTTGTTGTTGTTGTTTGTGTGTTGCTGTTAATAGTAAGTATTTTTCTCTGTTAGTGTGTGTGTTTTTGGTGTCATTTTGTTTGTTTTGTTGTTGTTTCTGTTCTTTTTATTATTCAGTATATTTTTCTCTTATTTTGTTGTCATTTTGTGAGTTGCTGGTAATATTTAGTGTGTATCATTTTTAACTAAAAAATAAACATTATAAAACCTCATATTTTTAATGATTTGATATGTTAATTTTCCCCTCTCTCTCGCGTGCTCTAATCCCATTTGAGAAACACTGCACTATATCATCATTGAATGTGATTTTGTATGCTCCGTTCTGACTCTCTGCTGCCCCCACAGGTGAAAGCACAATCTTGAGGTTTAAGTCGAACAGTACAAGCAGCACAAGAATCAAGCTGACATGGCAGCGCTACCGGCCTCCTGACTACAGAGACCTCATCAGCTTCATCGTCTACTACAAAGAGGCGTATGTTTTCTATCATCAGTGGAACCATAACACTACTAACACATTCATTTTGTTAAATCGTCAGTGAGCATGTAACGTGCATGGGATGTGGATGGCCACGTTGCCAATTTCAGGCAAAACTAAAACATGGAAGACACTAGTCGACCATTTGGAGCAACTTAGAGTTCAGTGTCCTGCTCATCGACACATAGCCTTGGGATCAAACCCACAACCTCTTGATCAGAATACGATCCCTCTACCACCTGAGTCACGGTCGCCCATGGCTTACGTGCTATAGTGTAGAAAGAAGGGGAAAAAGGTGGCATGCTGATGTAAAGTTTACATCATAGGCTAAATCTTTGTCGATTGTTTGTGTCGGACAGTTTGTGTCAATTAAGCAACACATTTTGATAGATTTTTTTTTTAAAAAAACTCAGTGCAAAGCTTCATAATTTGCAATAAACTTAAATGTACCAAAGTTTCTGTAGTATTGGGGCCACATTTTGGTGGAAGTTGGAAATCTGTCGTCCATATGGTTGATTTGTTATGAATTTAAAAAACTTTAAACTTCCAAGTCTCCCTGTAGTGCCACCTTTATTGCAGCTGAGACAGTCTGGCATGAGACTTATTCTTTTTGCAAATTTGGTGATTGTTTATGCATGGGAAGTAGGATTTCCTCTGTAAAAGAAGAACATGCTGGATAACAATAGGTTCCCAGCAGCTTATAAAACTAAGAGTTTGATTATATTTGTAATTTGTTCACAGTGATTTCACAGCAGGGGAATTTTTTAAAAGCTGCTCAAGATAACTATTTTATCAGATAAAGGCATAGTTTAGGCCTCATATTTTAATAAATCGAAGATCATCTGGTCAAAAAAATAACCTGTAAAAGAATTGCTTGAAAGTTTGTTTTGATCTCCAGCGTAAAAACTCAGTTATTGACATTGTCGGAAAAGTTTTGGCCATTGCATTGTAGGATGTGGAATCCTGTAAAACGGTTGCATAGAAGTGTTTTTACTTGATTCTTAACTCTGCCAAAATGATTTCCCAGCACATTTTTGATGTTTTCATTGAAAGTAGCAACAAACCCATGGTAGAAAATTATTTTGGGCCTTGCCCAGACAGATCTACGTAGTAAAACTAGGAACAAACTAGAACAAAAATGACGTCAAGCAAATCACTGTCCTTCATTATTGGGGATGAAACAGAAGAATCAGTAAGAATCAATATAAAACACTTATGGGACTCTACATCCCACAATGCAAAGCACAATTGTTTGTGAGTAAATTATTTTACATTTATTGATTTTTCAAAGCTATGCTGTCTTTATTTTTTGCATTTCACATTAAGAAAAGAAATGTGAAAATATATGTTTCCTTGTCTCTAATTGTTAAACCTAAAACACTTACTTTAGTATTTTTGAGCCCTTTCTTTCTGAGACTTTTGCGACAATGTCAATAAACCGTGTTAACAGTTGAGATCAAAACAAACTCCTGAGCAGCAATATTAACCTTTTTCTTATGCTAATGATCTTCATTTTATTGATCTATAAGGTACAGTATATAAAGGCTAATTTTTTTTATCTTTCTTTCTTCTTTCCTTCCAGGCCTTTTCAGAACATCACTGAGTTCGAGGGCCAGGACGGCTGTGGCTCTAACAGTTGGAACATGGTGGACGTGGAGCTGAGATCGGATAAGGACTCGGACCCTGGAGTACTCCTGGCCGGTCTGAAGCCGTGGACGCAGTACGCCATCTTTGTCAAAGCTATCACGCTCATGGTGGAGGACAAACACATGCCGGGGGCCAAGAGCAAAGTGGTCTACATCCGCACCAGCCCCTCAGGTGAGGACAGAGAGGATGACTGTAAGACTAGTGTTGCTATGGGAACAACATACGATTTGGACCACTTGTTTAATTTGTGTAGGTCTCGTTTTTGTTGCGATAACAGTCCCTGGCCTATCCAGTTAGGCATTTTATTGGGCTTGTAGGGCCTGTTCTATGAAACTGGATGAGTATATCCCGGATATCTCTCCGTCATCTAACCAAACATTTTCTGTCAGAGAGCAGCTGTACTAAGAAGCAGGATATAAACATGTTCACTTAAGCTAAATGGTTTCAGCTGGGCTACGTGCACGCTCCTGCGGCAGATTGTGGAGATTGCAGCGTCAGACCAACCACAATCACAGAGAAACTGTGTAGAGCAACTTACGTCAGAATTGAGGAATAATTCTTGAAGAATTAAAATCTACAATTCAGACCAAAAACAACACTGTTGCTGCAGAAAAAGCAAGAAAAGAAGAATACAGGTAGGACCAGGAATCTGCTGACACTGTTGATGCGTAAAAGCGTGAGATTATACCATATTAATTCATGGGATGATAAACGGACAGCGCTCTGATCAGTTTCACTTTATAGCATCACAGACGTGTTTCTGTTCAGTCATTGTTTCACTGTAATATGTTCCTGCTGATGCTGACAGTGTCACGATAACTTATGTACGTATGAATGAAAGAATGAGTTCATCCGTCCGGCAGGCATCATCAGCTGACTATAGATTAGTCCATCAGATGTACAGTAAATCTATACCTTTCCTAAAGGATGTCATTGGTAAATTAAAAGATTGCGTTTATCTATTAATAGTCTTTCTTTCCTAAACGCAGCTGTCTGATCTGCACAAACCAGGATCTTCTAAGTATGGACAGCTCAATTTTCAAGAGAACTGATTGGTCAGAAGGCGGGACTTTTGTACTCGCTCATATCTGATCCACTTCATAACCTGGTCCTGACCAGGCTAGGGGTTTAGCCTAAGTTACTATGATGATTTAGTTTGGTAAGAAGTTAACCAGTGTCGCAGTACAGGACACGACAAATTAATCCCGGAAATTGGTAAATCCAGTTTCGTAGTACAGGTCCTAAAAGGTGTACTGTGGTGTCTGCAACAAATATTTGCAAGTTATATGGTTTGGCTCCACCCTCCAGGCATTGGTCAGATTGGATTTGTAATACCACTTCCAAACTACTGTTGCTTTCTGAAAGATTGTGCTGGAAGGGAAGGTGTAACTGACACAGAAGGACAGGAATACTGTTTTAGTAAGAGATACGCGTCACTGACGGATTGATGGCAGGGCCAAAGGCTTCCCAGCATGCCTTTTTTCCTTAGAGTGCTGCCTTGTGGAAAGTGTTCCACAGGTGATCACCACACGCACACAGGTTCACTGCTTTGCCTTTCCTGACCTACTTCTATAGATGCTGTAAAGAGAACAGCCATCAAGAGCTGCAGGTGTTGACAAATGCTCTCAGGCTGTGGTTGAGCCATCACAGTCTCGCCCTTATCAATCCACTGAAATGTCTATTTTCACTAATTTCCCTCCTTCCCACACAAGAGGACAAAATGTTCCCCTGATGCTTTCCACCTACTCACAGGTGCCATGAAGAAGCTATATCAGTGTTCAGCACATCATCTGTCAGTGGGCATATTGTTAAGACTGATCTGTATAAAGACATCTGTTCATTAAAGGTCTTTTACTTTAACACATTTTCACAATAGAGAACGTTGTAGCTGAATCAATGTGTATCCATATATGCCAGAATATAAATGGTAAAATTATGATGATAATTATTTATCAGATAAATTCATAATGTAGCCCTCTTAGATCAATAAATAATATATAATAATTTACTCCAAATGTAAAAAGTTAGAATTGCTGCTGGAAAGTTTGTTCTCATCTCCACTGTAAACACTCTCATTGACATTGTCAAAAAGTTTCACACATTGCATCACGGGATGTTGTTTCCATAGACGGATGCATAGAAGTGTTTTTCTGTCATTCTTATCTTGTGTTTATTTGCAAGACAAGGACAGTGATTTGGTTTGACCCATTTTTTTTCTAGTTTGTTCCCGAAACGTTACCTCACGCTCATACAATCCCGTGTAAACCCCAAAACAAACATCTGCCATTGTTTTGCATCAACTTTCAGTGAAAACACCAGAAATGTGTTGGGAAGTCCCTTTTGTATTGTCGTGTTTTGGGGTCAAACAACAAAAATCACAGAATGAATGAAGTAAAAACACTTCCATGAATCTGTCTACAGGACTCCACATCCCACAATGCAATGTGCAACAGAGGATGTCAACAAGATAGTTTCTCCAGTGGAGATGAGAACAAACTTTCAAGCAGCAATTTCAACTTTTTACATTTTTTTTTTCAGTAAATGATCTTTGATTTATTGATCTCTGAGGGCTCCACTATGTCTTTATCTAAATAAAAAAAATTCTCCAGCAGCTTTAAGGTGCATTGCCTTGTTTCTTGCCTTCAATCAACAACATGGAAATTTTGAAAATTTGTCCAACACGATGAGAACACGCCTCCAGGAAATCGGATATCCCCTCAAAAGCCCTAATGTGGCCCCCCTCAAATCATGAGTCTCTAATGTCACGATGCGTTGTTGAATCATCCTTTTTATTTGTCTTCTTTAATGTTCATTTTAACATTTGAATGTACATTGTAAAGGTGTAAGAAAAAAATCGAATTGGCGATATATCGTGATATTTCACCGTGTGGTTATCGCATCGATCCAAGTCATTTGTTTTATGTTTTTTTTAAACAATAAACGTAAACGCCCGGTCACTAGGTATCAGTGAACCACATCAGACCTTGTAAAACTACCTCACTGCTCAATGCATTTTAGCTTAGAAGTTGATTGCACTTTAGTTTCATACAACATACTGGACACTTTTATAGATGTATGTGGTTACTTTTTAAAAAAGAATTTAAGAACTTAACAGAATCGGAATCTGTCTTGGAAGCAAAAATGTAACTTTTTTGAAAAATGTTTTGACGGTTTAATAAACATATCACTTGTTTATGATATTGGTACTTGAGTTACAGCTAATTAAAATGTATTTGTTCTCACAAGTTTAAAAAAAAAAAAGAAATAAACTATATTTCATATAATTTTGTACTTGTAAATGGGAAAATTTATAATTATTGATATCATGATAGCTATTGTGTTGTTTGTTATTGGGATATATTATATTGTAAATTATATTGCAAATCGTGAATTGTATAGTATCGTCAGATTCATGGCAATGCACACCCCTAAATTGTGTCTCATCCTATGCCCATTCACCCTCACTGAGCCTACTGGCTGTGTTAATACTGACCCCTGGTGGCTTGTTTTGATAATGGCAGTACATTGATATGAGTTCCTAAAGAGGGGTTTGATTTGAAAGATTTCACCTTTTTAAAATATGTGATGATTGTAGCAGGCCTTGGTTAGAGTTCGGTAATATGTAGAGAAAACAGAAAAATTCAAACGCAACCTCGCACTTTTGCTTCTTTAAGGATAAAAATGTTTTCCTGTGACATTTTGATGGCATTTTCAGGAAGTAATCCAAACAAACTGTGAAGCTCCAGAGGGAAAGACCACTTGAGATAAACACAGCTGCAACTCAAAGGCCCCGGGGAGGAAAAAAAATCGAGTTTACAGGAACTGGGATACAGTTAGATGAAATGGGAGTGTGCTGTAAATGGATCCAGCTGCAGCGCTCTGTAATGTCAGAAAATCACATCCGCTCCCGGCAGCCGGTGTGCATCACAGCCTCACAGAGGAAACCTTTTGTCTTCTTCTCTCCCTCAGCCCCCTCCATGCCTCTGGATGTTCGAGCATACTCCAACTCATCCACACAGCTGGTGGTACGCTGGTCGCCCCCAGTCTCTCCCAATGGGAACCAGACCTACTACTTGGTGAGATGGCAGCAACAAGCTGAGGACCGAGAGCTGTATCAGCACAACTACTGCTCCAAAGGTACGCACACACACCAGTACAGTACAGATATATCCTACGCAAGTAGAAGTACTGTTGCTTGATTAAAATTCTACTCAAGTACAAGCAAGTCATGCATAAAATACTCAAGTAAAAGTAAAAATTAGCTCATTTAAATAGTACTCAAAGAAAAAGTTTCTAGTTACTTTCTAACGCCATGTTTATTGTTGGTAATAAATCTTGCCACGTTCCCTTGCATACAGTAAACAACTCATGTATAAACTTAAAAAGGAAGAGACCAAATCCTGCACAATTAAAACTTGATTTATTTCCCACAAAGACATCTGTATAAAATAAAAGGTTTGTCAAAATGTACAATTCTTTTTTAGATAAAATGACAACAATAAATTAAATTAAAAACAATTTAATTCTCAGGATATAAATCAATTTATGAACTCTTAAAGGTGCAGTCTGCAACTCTTGTAAAACTGAATTTTTGTCATATTTGCTAAAGCTGTCACTATGTAAGGACAGCTTTACATCAAACTAGTAGTTTGTGTGAAAAAAACAGACTCATTGAGTCCTCCATGCTGCTCCTGCAGCCTTTGGCAGATGCCAGAGTGCACCGCGACCGAGCAAAAAGAACCAATCAGAGCCAGGACTGTTTGATGGGTTGTCTGACAGCTGTTGCTCACAGTCCCCGCCCCTTTCCTGGTGCTGTAGTGCCGTCTAATTACTGCTGCTTGATTTACATTATGTTTGATTTGTAATTGTTACACTAGAACTCTGTAGTTCAGATGTTGTTCATGTGTGCGCAGCAGCCTCCGTGTGGGCTGCTGTAAGTGACACTGTGTTGTTGCTGCTGCTGCTGAGGTGTGTGCACATTGAGAGAGTGAAATGCTGCAGTAATATGCTTTTAACAGAGCATGTTATATTACTGTGATGTTTCTGTCTGGCTAACGTTAAATAACCTGCATTCAGTGCTGTTTTGGCACCGTTTATTACGTTTAATCTCATTGGTCGGCTTTGATGTGATGCATTTGATCGTTGTCTGATCATTTATTTATTTTTTTTGTTTCACATTTTCCGTTGATTATTTTAAACAAAAAATAATAATTTACTCAGCAACGGTTGGGTGTAGAAATGTAACCAATTACCTTTCTTCTTTTAAAAGGTACTTAAGTACAAGTAAAAATACTGATTTAGCAATATATTCAAAAAAGTACAAGTACACATAAAAGCAACTCAATTGCAGTAACGTGAGTTCTTGTACTCCATTACTATCACCTCTGCACCAGTACACATCCATTATAGCAGCCACTCGTGACAAGCACCACTCATTTATTGGGTTTTTTCTTTTTTCTTAAGAATTTAAGAACTTCAAGATTATTATTGTTGTAATTTGCACTAAGTATAAATAAAGTTGAATTTAGAAGCTCATACATTCTCTACCTCTCCCAGAGCTGAAGATTCCCATCAGAATGGCTGCGATCGGAGTGGGAGATCAAGAGGAGGACACCAAGCCGACCAAGACCGATTTCGACGGGCCAGAGAAGGGCCCCTGCTGCCCCTGCCCCAAGTCAGTGGAGGACCTGGAGGCAGAAGCTGCCGACGCCTCCTACAGAAAAGTCTTTGAGAACTTCTTGCACAACTCCATTTTCACCCCAAGGTACCCAGTCCATCCCCGCTTTCACCGAGCAACACCAGTGTGCTCATATTCTGCCTAAACCATTAAAGATCATCTACAACCAAGGTTCTCAACAGGTGCTACAGAACCATTTTCATTTAGTCGGTAGTTTATACCTCTGCCCCAAAAAGGAGAAAAAAAGTGTGCTTTTACTTTGAAAGGTAGGTATGTTTGCAGCAGAATGCTGATTATACACCCCAAAAAAAGGTATATAAATACCCTTTTATAGTGTTTCATTTAAGCAATATCACACGAGTGGAAGTGCTGTTGTGCTAAAAATATCAGCACTGGTGTGATTATCTACAACCGAATCACACCAGTTCAGCACAACATTACGACCTCAAGTGTGATATTGCTTTTATACAACAGTTCTATATAGGGATGTCCCGATCAGGTTTTTTGCCTCCGAGTCCTTTGATTTTGAGAACTTGCCGATAGCGCGTTCCGATCCGATACTTCTATAACACATTAAAAAGATAAAGAAGAGCAAAAAAACAGATCCAGGATGTCCCTAATTTATTTTATTCACCTTATTTTAACATTCAACCCTAAACAGAACACTTCTGTGACGTAGCTTGATCAATCAAGCAATAAAAAAATTAAAAAAATCACGTTAGATTTTAGTGCAAGATTAAATAATATAAAATAAAAGTGCCACAGTGCTGTAAAGTAAGGCCAGTAATGTGCTTTAGGAACTGCACTTTAATTCTTACTCTCCTCATTTAGTTTCACAGATTTAAATGTATGTTTTTCTTGATGAAAAGTATGACAACTTAATTTTGTTGGCAGTGCAGGTGCAGAGCATGTAATGTATTAGCGTCATTCTTTCAGCATTAACGCAGCACAAACAATTGACACCATTTTTGTTCAATCTGGACGATGTGGGGAGCTGAGTGATGACATCACCTTATAACAAACTTGTTGTATCTTAAAAACGAAAAAAGCACAAACGATAATTCTTTCAGCACTAACGCAGCACCAATGATTGAGACCATTTTCACAGAGTTTTGCGTGGGGTGGGGGGCCAGCAGTGCGCACACACACTAGCATCAGGCTAGTTACCAGAGAGGCTAAAGATATGATTAATTTCTTCCAAACAGAACAAATGTTGTAGGGATTTACCTGCTGTTGATCTCCTTTATTCACAAATGTCTGAGAACTTGGGTCTGACTCTCCACCTCCGCTCTGCATCCAACTTGTTCTGCCGACCAAACAACAGACAGGGCTTCTCCTCTTTTTGACGCAAGTTCTTCTGTCATCATGTTCTACTAGTTCTGCAGCTTCAAAGCTTTCTTATTCATTTACACCGTAACCAGGGTAACCAGAGCGCTACTGTTCACAGTGCAACATTGAAAAGGCTCCAGTCTGATGCGGCGCAGCGTTCCGAACATTGTGTAATCAATATACCGGTACGGCGGTATATTAAAAGTGTATATACAAAGAAAATATATAGCGGTATTTGGTATGAACCGGTATACTGCCCACCCCTATAATGATAATAAATATACATATATATCCGAGTCCTTATTGGGAGATAAAGTCCTATTCTGATCGAGTCTGAAACCACATGATTGGGCCCGTGTTCCGATCACGTGATCGGATCAGGACATCCTTAGTTCTGCAAGCACATTTTATTAGTCAAAAGTAATAAATGACAAGAGATTATGATTTCTTTATTTATTCTTTTTTTTTTGGCTCCGCCAAATCAAAAAGGTCCACAACTGTAAGGGAGACGAGGCTGTTGCCAGGCAACACAAACATTCTTTAACTGAAAGTTGACCTTTATTAGAATGCCTGAACAGTGGAGTGATAATGTCTGTAAAAAGGCCCAGTGCCATTGTTACTCTATATTATCAGCACTCATGGAATGTCTGTTGTTCAGTCAAATTACTAGGCCGTAAACGGTTTAATTAATTTGTGATTGAAAATCGATGTTGTTTCTACAGTGAAATATTCAGGTATGGATTAAAGGGCCCATGTTACACTAAATTAACTTTTCTGTGCTTCAAACATCAAAGTGTTATTAGGGCTTCATACACATGCCCAAAGTGTTTTTTTCATTGATTCCCTCAGGGTGATTTGCTCCTTTCTTACTGCAGGGTGAGCCCAAACACCTCACTCCAATTTGATGCATTCCCACTTTGATGACGAATTTGATGCTGCACTGAGCTGGAGAAGCCGCGCCTCCAGGAAGCTCTCTGCCGTGATTGACATGTAAACAGACACACCCACCAAGGTGCACATTTCAGCGTCCTTCACGCAGCGCTATCAGTGTTGGGAACGTTACTTTAAAAAAGTAATTAGTTATAGTTACTCACTACTTGATCCAAAAAGTAACTGCGTTAGTAACTGAATTACTCTATAATAAAAGTAACTCATTACCAAGGAAAGTAACTATTTGCGTTACTGTTTAAAAAAAAAAAAAGTTGCTCTATGTCAAAGAATTCAGATTTTTTTTTAGATGCGTGTGTCGTTGTGAGGTGCTTCATTAAATTTGAGTTACTTACAACGGATGTGGACAAAGTCTTCACTCCTGATATAATGTGGTCAATTGTCTTTGACCACAATTAATTTAAAGTAGTGTTTGTTTAAAATACCTTTAAAATGCCAACTTTTCATTGGACTGCTCCACGCTCGCATCACTGCTGCTTCATCAAATCTGTAGTGTGTGTGTATGTGTGTGTGTGTGTGTGTGTGTGTGCTGGCACATGTGTAAAAACACTGGCTCTGATTGGCTACCATGGAACATGATGCTGCCTTAGCCAATCATAATCGCTCACCTTGTCTTTAACCCACCTCCTCACTACAGCTGTGTATGAAGCCAGGGATGCTTTCAGATAACAGTTTATTCAATCAATGCATGTAACGCACCATATTTAGCGTTCAGAAACGTTAACGGCGTTGTAACGGCATAAAAAGTAATTAGTTAGATTACCTCGTTACTGAAAAAAAAACGCAGTTACCTAAACGTCCATATTTTAAACGCTGTTATTCCAAACACTTGAGTGCTATGTATGTATTTTCTACAGTCAATGTATGTACCGGTGAATGCCCCGCCCCCACACTCTGTCTCGTGTTTATAAAGCAGCATGAGCTCAACTACGGAGTGGGTGGGGGGAGGGCGGGCCATCCTCTGGCCATACGTTACCGTGCGGGGAGGAGGAAGTCAGTGTCCCGTTTATGGACACTCCCACTCACGAATATTCATAACGAGGCCGCAAATCAGCTTATTTGTGTAGAGTTGCTCAGAAAGTGACTTTTCAGAGGCTAAAACTCTGGAAAACCGGACGAGTTTGGGAAAATAAACCTCAAATACTATTATTTTTGGAGTTCTTAGAACAAAATGGAGATGGGTGACAAATAGCATGACGTGTGACCTTTAAAAGCTCTTCATTGAGAGAAAAGAGGATTTTTTTTCCCCTCTCGTACATTTTGTTTCAACATAAACTTATTTTTGTAAATGTTAACTACATTGATTTACTTCTCTAAACTTTAACAACTTCGCAGCTTTTTATTGGTTCACAGGACCTGAAGCCGTACCATTCGTTTATCTCGATCTAGAACAAACATCTTTATTCCTATTACAGAATTTAACTTTTGAACTATTTGAAGTCTTTAGGTAATATCACCTGCAAGTGTTATACAGTATGTAGGTTTAGGGTTGCAAAGGGATGGAATATTTCTGGTAAATTTCTACAGGAACTTAGAACTATTGCAACAACACACCATCAGTAAGGTAAAACTAACCTGTCTCAGTCTAAACCCAGCTCACGTTCCCTATTAGCGCTAGAGTTAGGGACATTTGGGAATATTCAAAAATATAAACTTTTCATGGGAATTATTGATTGGAATTAACCGGAAATTTGAAGTAATTTTTAATAACAGATGCTGATATTTTAGATGATGCTAAAATTCAATTTCAAACTACATTTAACATCTCTGTTAAGGGCTAATTTTTAATTTAGTACAATTCCCCATTTTGTTTTGTTAATTCCCATGAAAACTTTCACACTTTTAAAATTCCCTGAATTTTGAAACCCTCGTTGAAGCGTTTGTTTGCCAATTTCCCAAATATATTTTCCAAAAAGAATTCAAAATAAAATGTACTTTATTTAAATGTTCTGCCCCTGATGATAGTGTGATCTCCACACTATGGGGACATGCATCAGGCTGATAAAAACAGGACATGGTGTGTACAAAATAAACATGTGTCAACAGAAACAAACTGCACAAACCCCACAGATAGTTCAACACTGCATGACCTGAATTATTTAGAATTTTATGGACAATTTTAATAGCAGTCGCCCTGTAGGCAAACCTTCATCTGAAAGTCTTCATGTCCTGCCAGAGTTTATTATCTGACACTGAGTGGAGGAAGAACAGCTGAGGCATTCATGGGAACTCATTTATAGGTGATGTTGTCGATGCTATATATATATATATATATATATATATATACTGTATATATACTGTATATATATATAAATTATTTTGGCATTGGCAGCACTAATGTGAGAAAATCCTGGGAATCAGTGAATAGGGGCAGGCGTGTGTATGTTTGATGAAACTCAGCTGAATAACCAGGTTCTAGACTTATATTTAGGGCAGACAATGCTGCTAGGTTTTCCCTGAGTGCTGCCTACAGGTACACGGCGCTGTGATACTCTGAGCTGTTGACTTGCTGTCTCTCTGTAAAAAGATGTTTGCATTACATCAGTGATTCTCAACTGGTGGGTCGCGACCCAAAAGTGGGTCGCCGACCTGTACTGGGTGGGTCGCGGACAACTAGTCAAAAATAAATCATTACTCAATATGCCTTTTATTTTTAAAGAAACTTTTCTTTTGACAGGCATGCTGTGAAATGCATGCTGCACAGGAAAATGTTTAGATTTATGTTTTTAAAAAAGATTACATATGTGTGTTTTCAACAGCTATTTTTGAAAAACAAAATTTGGTTGGTTTAATTCTAAAAAAAATTGGGTCGCGATTTAATAACCGTGGCAAAATGTGGGTCCCAGGGTGAGACCAGTTGAGAACCCCTGCATTACATGATGTCTCCTCTAACACACACATTTCCTTAGTTAATGCTATTTAGCATTCAGACAGAAATAATCTACATAACAAATGACAAAAACACAGTTGGTATTTGTTTCACATGTTATGGTTTCCTTTATTCAGACAAAGTTTTTCAGGAAATTTACTTTGATCTCTTGACATGTTTCGACTGCCAACTGTCAGACTTCCTCAGAGGCGTCTGCTGAATGCTTTGATGTGTCGTTATGAGGTCTTTTCAGGCATGGCCAACTTGACACTCCCTGTTGCCTGATGGTTTCTGGAGAAGAGAGTCCCAGGTGTGGGAGAGTAAAAATGTTCACTCATCCCTGTTGATGTTGAAGCTCAGCTTCCTGAGGTCGATGGGGAAACGCAAAAATAATTGGGACAGAAGGAAACAAAGACAAAAGCTGGATCAAAGAAGCCATTTTTCCTGAAAAACGTTGTCTGAATAATTGAAACAAAGTCCGTGTAAAGCAAAAATAAATTTGGGTTAAGATTTTGTCAGACCACAGAAGTATATACAATTAGGTCTCAAAATCATTGAAAAACAAGCACTTCTCTCTGCTCTGAGACGCTGGGGGCGTGTCAGTTAGAGGCGCTGGAACCACGCCCATGTGTGGGAAGGGCTCCGCCTTCATGTACTGTGTCTATGGGAGAGAGCAGTGTGAAAGCAGCTCCAGCATCGATATTGCTTCTCCCATTGGTTTTCCAAAAGTGCTTGGATCGGGCCAAACTTCGGGTCAATGGAAAGGTCTGCTTCGCCCGAGTCCGAATATGTGCATCTCTCCCAAGTAGAGTCAGGACTGCACCCACTAGAGGCGAAATACACAATTGCAGTGCAAAAAAAAGTGCTTATTTCATGTAAAACCAGCGGACACGTTTTATTCCCCCCGAGTCCGAATATGTGGTTTGTTTTCGGCTAGGGGCCGAATTGCGCTCGCTGGAGTGCCTCAGCAGCAGAGGCAGGTTAATGCTAATGATGGCTCTGTTACGTAACGCGGCTATGATTTCTGACACGCCCATAAAATCCCTAACACAGAAATTTGAAACAGTTTGTGAAGCCTAGCTTATCAATAAAATTATAAATAATTAAATGGCTTTGTACATGTTTTAAGGAATACATTTATGACTTATTTAATGTGTTTAGAAGAAAATGGCTGAATTTGCTTTACACGGATTTTAACAGATTATTCAAAGAAGAAGAGAAAATTAACTTACTGGAATTATTCCAATTGTTATTTGTCAGTCTGTAATGGATGCGCACACACTCAAAGAGGTGTGTTGGTCACACATGCCTCATTTGCAGTGAGCGAGGATACAAATAATATTGAAATGTTTAAACGGTTCCACGGTTTGTTTTGGACTAAAAACAAACTGCTAAACAGTAGAGAGAGGACTGCTGCTTCTTTGTCATTCAAGCCAAGCCACTTCCTACGTTTGTCACATTTTGACTTCTGCCTAATAAAGGCTGCTGATGTGGAGACTAAATCTCACTGAAAAACAAGGCCTTAGGACTTTTAAGGAACTGAATTTGTTTTGTTTTTTAACTGAAATCGGGCTGACATGTTTAGCACCGAAACACACACCACATTAATCTAATACAGTGCTTCCCAATCTTTTTTGTCCCGTGTACCCCCTTTGCTTTTTTGTCAGCTCATGTGTGCCCCCTCTTCATATCATAAGTACACTCTTCATAATTTCACATATGCTTTTTCATTTGTGGAACAGCGAGCTCTCCTAACCCTATAAATGCGTCTTGAACATTGGTTGACTAAGGCTTCATCTACAAATTCAAAACAATGAGTGTAATTTAACGTAAAAATGTATTTTATTTTTAAATTACCAATGCAACTTTTATGTAATTACTTCAATAGTAAGAAAATGTGGCTTTCGATGTAAAATGTAGCTAATTATTATTGTAAAAAGTGTCATAAAATAGCCTCAGCATAAAATTATCCTGTTTCAATAAATTAAAATAAAATATAGTGGGAGTTTGTAGCAATAGTACTGTTAATTTGTGGTTAATTTTGTCCAAAAAATAGCCTAAAAAGGAACTAGGAACATTTCCTGATTATTTTTGAATTATTAATCAAATCTTTCTGTAATGTGCTCCTGTACCCCTGTTTGGGAACATTTGATCTAATACAACATTTTACAGCCTTGTTAGAGCCCGATTTGTAAAAACTTCCCAAGTTATTATAAAGAAACAATGTAATAAAGCCCAAAATGTAATAACTGGTCAATAATGTAACAAAATGCTGATCCTAAAAACTTTTTGTGTTATATTCATTATTACATTATAGGGCAGCAAATCATTTTCCCCCTAATAGTGTAATAAGGTTATTACATCATGGACTGAGTCAATGATTTATGGATTATCATACACACATGCATATGCGTAAATATAAAACGTAGCATCAGCATCTTCTTACATTTATTGACCAGTTATTACATTTTGGGTTTTATTGCATTTTTTAAAATAATAATTCAGGTCTTGTTACATTTCAGGTCATTTTCTGCATCATGGAGGATAGCTGTGAGATGATGTTATTTTTGTTTTTCTCACACCTAAACTGACCTGTTTTGTCCTCACCTATTTCCCTTCATTTATTCCAGACCACCGGACCGACGCCGCAGAGATGTTTTTGGCATCGCCAACGCCACTCACCTGTCGTTTCGGCGCACACGGCCCCACACAAATAGCAGCACGGTCCCACCTCTTCAAACCGCTGGCAACAGCAGCAACGCCGGGGAGCCGGAGGCAGCAGAGCGAGAGTTTGAGTTTGTGGAGCAGGCGGTGATGGAGCGTGAGCTGCAGATCTCGGGCCTGCAGCCCTTCACGGTTTACCGCATTGACATTCACGCGTGCAACCGCCAAGTGCAGCGGTGCAGCGCAGCAGAGTTTGTGTTCTCCAGAACCAAACCTGCAGGTAGGACTCACATCTATACCACCTGCACTGCTGCTGGTCTAATGTCATGGTAACACTTTGTGCCTCTGTGTTTCCAGAAAAAGCCGATGACATTCCAGGAAAAGTGAGCTGGGAGGGGAAGGAGGAGTCTGTATTCCTGCACTGGGCGGAGCCTCCTCACCCCAATGGACTCATCCTCATGTATGAGATCAAGTTCAAACTGGGCGCAGAGGTAGCACACCGTCTGCTAAACACCACAACACACTGACAACCAGAGGTGTAAAGAGTACTGATATATCTACTCAAGTAGAAGTACTGTTACTTGATTGAAATTGTACTCAAGTACAAGTATGTCATACATAAAATACTCACGTACAAGTAAAAAGTAGCTCAGTTAAATTAAAAACAGTGCCATGCTAAACGTGTCATGGTGGTAACAACATAATAGGTAGAAACCAGATCCTGAACCATACAAAGTGGCTGGGCTTTGATCAGAAATGCCACGTTCAATGTGCCGTCATAACCTGCTGACCTGAGGTTGGAAACAAAACATGATAATCACAAAAAACATGAATTTACTCAGTAATGGTTGGGTGTTGAAATGTAATAATAACTTTACTTGTTTTAAAATGTACAAATACCCATAAAAGCAATTCAATTACACTAACGTGAGGACTTGTAATCAAGTTACTTTTGCCTCTGTTGACAACGATATTCAAACAGATTCTCTCAATAGCATTGAGCTCTGTTTTTGAGTTTTTCCTCAAAGTTGATATTTTAGTGAAAATAACATAGACCAGTGTATCATTTTTTCTTTTCATTTGAAAAAATAAACAATTCAATTCTGAGAGGGCAGTTGATGGATATTTCTGATCAGCCACTCTGACTTTCTCCTGGCTGGTGAATGCCATGAGGCCATGATACTCAGGATTCTGTGGAAGGTGATGGTGCTCAGTGAGGCCTAATCAAATACAAATGAACTTTAATGAGCATCAACAATGGCTAGCCTGCCTAGCTGCCCCTAAACCTGTAGGATAACCACGATTGAAGGGATATCGCAGTTTGATATCATCATGTTATCACCTTAAACATCAATCATCACTCTATATGAACTCATTTACTTCTCACATTTTAAAGGTCCAGTATTATGCTATTTTTCACCCATCTCCATTTGTTCTAAGAACCCCATCAACATAGTATTTGAGGTTTATTTTCCCAAATGTTTCCACTGTTTTTCTGGAGTTTTAGTCCTCTGAAAAGTCACTTTAATGACATTTCTATAAACAGACTGTTTTGGGGCCTTCATGCATATTCATGAGGGGGCGTGTCTATAGACGCAGAATTCATGCCTCGCTCTTGCTAGCAAGATCAATGATCATTAAAGCGATTTTCTTTTGCTATCCACACACTGTTGTTATGGTTTTTAGCCAAAAAAAAATGCACATTACAGTAAAACACATGGCTATGTATTTAAGCGGCTATTGTGATTGTGAGTCCACAGCAGCAGCGGAGTCATTCAGCTGTTTCAAACACTCACTGGCGTGTTAAGCTGCTAAGTCACTTTACCTTTACATGTATGACAATAAAGTATAATATGTATTCTATATTAAAACGCAGTGTTTGTTTTACCTGTGAGATAGTTTGAGATTGTGACGACACAACGCGAGAAAAATCCAACTGGCCCATTTGGAGCTGACTTTTTACAAAATGTGGAATAACAAGGGAGGAAGGAAACAGAACTTTTTCCACTTTGGCCCTCTGAATGAGGCTAAAGGGATTTACAGTATACAGGGTGGCCTGGGTTTGGTTTGTGTGTATATAGTGGGATTCTTGTCCATCTGTGTACCCTGTGTTCATGTGGCCTATTTTGTTCTTCAATTGTGTGCAGACTTGTAGGGTGAGGTGGTTGGTTGGTTGGGAAGGAGGTAAAGGTAATGAGAATAACATTGATTGTGTTTTTTTGTTCTACTTGGAAGAGAAGCTGCTGCAAAGCTGCAGCTAATGGGGATCCTTATAAATAAACAATAAACTGTAGCAAAACCATTATAAAGTGATTTTAAGAAAACAAAACAAAACAGAAGGAACTGTTCTTTTATTGTTTTCATGTGTAAATATTATAACACTATTAAGTCCCTTTTGGACTAGATGTAGTCACTTCTACCATTTATTATTTCTGAGGCAGCCTGAGTGTAATACTGTGGACCTACAGAGTCTGAACCAAAGACTAATGGTGGGTCAGCCTGGATTAAATGGCAGCCTATATTAATAGCTGATTTGTCTTTGTTTTTGTGTGTGTGTGTGTCTCACAGCCTGAGAAGCACGAGTGCGTCTCTGGTCAAGCGTTTCGAACCCAGCGTGGAATGCGACTTTCTAACCTGAGTCCAGGAAACTACTCAGTGAGAGTGAGAGCGACGTCACTGGCAGGAAACGGCTCGTGGACGCACACCGTGGATCTCTACGTCGCCAAACGTAAGAAACGTCAAAGCCTAACACTGCTTACATCACGTACTGTACATGGTTTGGTCAACAACAACTGGAATAACCAAGGGTTTTTTTTTTTTTTTTTTTTTACACATCAAAGGTTACGACAACTTCCTCTACGCTATGATCTTCGTTCCTCTCGCTATCGTCTTCCTCATCTGCTCAATGGTTGGTTTGCTGGTCGTCCTCAACAAGAAAAGGTGTGCTAACGTTTGTATATTATCTAAATCACACACAGAATTTAGTTTCACACAACAGACTGAAGAGCTAAAATACAACAGTAAAAAATATACAAGATCAAGTCATTAGTTAGTGATTAGTTTGTCAACTTTACATTAGGACATAATAAATCAGACTAGTAAAGCTTTGTCTCAAAGGTAACTTTGGTTTTTAACCATTTTTTTTTTCAATATAAACATTATCTGTAAAACATAATAACAGTAAAGTTATGGTAAATAATCTATTAAGCTTTTAGCCTTCATCTCTCGCCATTCTCAGCTTTTGTTTGTTTATTTTAAGACATTAAAACCATTGTCTTTCTCTACATTGAAAAAAAGAAGAAAAAGAAAAGGAGCAGAAATAAGTAAAACTTATAACATCTGCCCCTTCCATTCACCTTAATAAATCCTTCTCGTAGTCCCTGTGAGGGTAATACAGGTGTTTATGGGGTGATTGGGGGGTCTTTCATCTCCCCCTGCTGTCTTTGGCCAGAAAACAGCACTTGCAAGTTTCCTGCCTCCGACCCGGTGGCAGACGTACTGCCTTACGGCAGCTCAGTACAAACTAATGCTAGATTATGACCAGCCCCGTGGCTGCACACGGTTGTCTACAAATTCACTTTTCTCAAACTTTTATCATGGCAGAGTCAGCAAAAAAAAGGCAGAGAAGACCTTTGTCCAAGGAACGGAGCAACTCCATGCAGTGACAGCTCAGCAGCAACACACAACAATCACACACACTGTTGTCAGGGCAACAGGCACACACTCACAATCCACCGCTCATCAGGCAGCACACACACAAATATCCATCTATCTATCCATCCATCCATTTTCAGAGCTGTTTTGTCAGCACACGAACAAAAACATCACACACATTCCCACACTCCCTTCTGTATTACTCCCACATCATTCATTTATTTTACTTGTCTCTCTTCCTCATACTGCTCACATGGTCACATGGGACTATATGTGTGAATACACCCTTAGTGTCACTGTTGTATTGTAATTTTTCAGTGATCGGTTGCTACGGTCTTCGGAGAGCAAAGGTGCACATGTAGCTGTGGGGCGGGGGGTGCGGAGTGTTTACGACAGTGACATAACCAAAAGGGACCTTTAGGGGGAGCGCTAAGCACATGTTACTTAGTTCTGCTTTAAACAAAGGCAAACTGCAAAACAGTCATTGTCACAACTCATTTGAAAACACAATACAGTTACACCTCTGTCTCATATTTCTTAAACATAATACATTTCACATTCTTAAGTGATCTTGATCATTTGATGTCGTCATTTAGATTGTTCCATAGTCTGACCCCCTGACCTTTCTTTTGTCACTGTTCTTCATTTGGTGTTTTCAGAAATCTCTATTCCTCACAAGTTATAATTACTTTCTCACTGAGCTACTTTAACGTAACTATTCTCAGCTTTGTTGAAATGTGACAAAATGTTATGGGGAGAAAAAAAAATCCCTCATCCTTAAAATATTAAACCATCAAATATGTATATGGCCAGTTGAACCAACAGGTGGCAATATAACCTTTAGTTTTCAGTATAACAGCTTGTGTTTTATCCTTGTTTTAGCCAAATAGTGTTAAGCATTTTTATTTTAAAAACACATTTAAATGACTCACTCTATAGAAATGTGAATAAATACTCATTAATGTATTATTTGTGAAGGATGTCACTGCAGCCATTCATACAGTAACGTAATGTTTGCAGCATAACTTCAGAGAGTTTTCTCACATAATGTTTTTGATGGTTTTCTTTTCCAGTGCTTGTTCAAAGCTGTGATAATAAATATGTGATCATTACACACTGTGAGTGCATCATGTGCGTTTGAGGCTGTGTGCCAGCCAAGGTTTGGAGTCAATGATAATTGTAATCGCGTAATTGATGATTAATTACAATTATGGCATAATTATAATTGAAATTGTAATTGGAAAAAACTGTTTCTGTTATAATCATAGTTAAAATGTAACTGTGATTAATTATAATTGAACTTTAGTAATTGAGGACGTGATTGTAAAAAAATGAATAATTGTAATTGGAAAAAATGCCAGCCACTGTCATGATAATTGATTTGTAATTGAACATGTATAATTGAAGATGTAATTGTAATTGAAAAATGTAATTGACCCCAGCCTATCAGCACCTTTTATTCATGCTTTTGTGTGTGTTGGTCAGGAACAGTGACCGGCTGGGAAACGGAGTCCTGTATGCTTCAGTGAACCCAGAGTACTTCAGTGCTGCAGAGAGTGAGTGACGTTTGTTTGGCAGCTCTTAAAGTGCCGGCGTCATCGCGTGCTGACGTGATGAGCTTTGTTCCCGTTGCAGTGTATGTGCCGGACGACTGGGAGGTGGCCCGAGAAAAGATCGCCCTGAGTCGAGAGCTGGGTCAGGGTTCGTTCGGCATGGTGTACGAGGGCATGGCCAAGGGCGTGGTTAAAGACGAGCCGGAGACTCGCGTCGCCATCAAGACCGTCAACGAGACGGCCAGCATGAGGGAGCGCATCGAGTTCCTCAACGAAGCCTCCGTCATGAAGGAGTTCAACTGTCACCATGTGGTATGTTGGGCGCACACGGTGGACCAGGAGCCCATCTGAAGTCAGCCATTAGTAATCACGTCCTGTCTGTTGCAGGTACGCCTCCTGGGTGTGGTCTCCCAGGGTCAGCCCACCCTGGTCATCATGGAGTTGATGACTAGAGGAGATCTGAAGAGCTACTTACGCTCCCTTCGCCCTAAAGAGGTACAGCACTTATCATACTCCTGGGAACAAAACAAAACAACACTTTAAACCTGGAAAACCCAGTTTATTTCATATTGAGTGTGAAAACAGGTTGAACAGAGGAAAGAATAATTAAACAGGTGTTACACATTGTTTTAGGTCATAAAGTCTAAGTATACCTTAAAACCACTTTTTCTGCTGAATACATCAATGATTTGGTATGAAGTGATGTAGTTTATTGATTCTAGTCCCACTCTTCACATTTTAGTCCAAGGCTGTGTTGTAAATGTAATAATCTACTACTTATACTAAATTTGACAGCAAAATGAGTATGTAGTGCATTTACATTAGATAATACGGAAAGATTCAGTACGTGAGAAATAACCAGATGTTTACTAAATTGGGACATTTTATGCACGGCGGGCACACTACTTATACTCACCTGTCCCATGATGCATTGCAAGCAGAATGTTAAATTGTCCTGGGACCGGCTTCACGCTAAATATCAAACATCCCTTTTTCAAAACAAAAGCGTCTCTTCTTGTGTTTCATTAGGTTTTAACACTTTTATAAATAAGGCTCTTGTTTTGAAGTTAACCTGAAGTTTTGTCAGTAGCACGATGGAGGGTCTCCGAAAATCTCCAAAATATCGACATGAAATGTGTATATGTGAGTTTTATGGATCAATTGACCACATGTTAATATTCTACTTGGTCACATTGTCACTTAAAATGTTTTCAGAACTTTCAAAGGTGGAGAATCAACAGATATATTTAGCCTCAGTGTAATTCAGGTTTTTGTCGTTGGCCGTATACTTCAGTGGGAACACTCATCATCCTAATCCACCTTTGGAATTTCCCCCTAGTGGCAGATCAGCAACAACCTGGAGGTGTACTTACTCTTTAAGGGAGCAAAACAATAACAATGACTATAATAACACAAAAATTTAAACAAACAGCTTTTTCTGTCTTTAAAGTAGTTCTTGAAACAAGAACCTTAAAAAGACTAAAAACATAAACTACTGGATTTTCAAGATCAAACTAGCAAGTTTTAGATTTAGATTAGTGTCGCTGTGCAACATCCTGGAGTTGAGTAAGTCGCTGGAACCCAGCTGGAGAAGCTGAAGGTTTGGAGGAACTTATCCTGTCTGTGTGTGTGTGTGTGTCCGTCCACAGCAGCAGTGGTCCAGCTTATCGCTCCCTCCCCTAAAGACGATGCTTCAGATGGCGGGCCAGATCGCAGATGGCATGGCTTACCTCAACGCCAACAAGTTTGTGCACAGAGATCTGGCTGCCAGGAACTGCATGGTGGCCGAGGACTTCACTGTAAAAATAGGAGGTAGGTAAACCCACAGGGAACGGCACGCAGCTTCCACCTCCCTTGTAAATTCATATATTCCTTTAAAAAAAAAAAAAAAAAGGTCAATTTTAATATTTAAAAAATACAATAATAATAAAAAATAGACTCATGTCATGTTAAAGTGTTTTGTTCCTGACAACAAATATGTATTGTCCAAGTATAACAACTCATGCTTACAATAGTTGAACATCAACAGGGTTCCCATGGATCCTTAAAAAGTCTTAAAAGGCATTCAATTCATGAATCTAAAAATGAGGCCTTAATTGTCATTTAAATGTCGTAAATCAATGTTTGAAATATTTTCTGGTAATTAATTTAGAATTGTTTATTTCGGAGGGAGAATGCATATTAATGGACATAACAGTGCATAAATATGCCAGATATAGCACCAGATTTTATTAGCTAATGTCAAACTTGAAGCATAAATCTAATTTCTGCTCTTTTGTTTTATAAATATGTGAGGTTTTTAAATGGTAGCGTAGTTTCTCTTTATGTGGTGTCTGAACTTTTCCTTTCCCTGATTTATCTTCACCGTCTTTGTCCATTGCTGTCAGACTTCGGTATGACCAGAGACATCTATGAGACGGACTACTACCGCAAAGGAGGCAAAGGTTTGCTCCCTGTCCGATGGATGTCCCCCGAGTCCCTGAAGGATGGAGTGTTCACCACCTACTCGGATGTTTGGTGAGCAGACGAGCAGCATCAGCAGCCATCCATTTTTTTTGGGACTTTATAGTGTGTCCTGATCAAAGCTGACGTCTTCCCTCTGTCCTTTGTGTGGGTGCAGGTCCTTCGGGGTGGTCCTGTGGGAGATCTCCACTCTGGCAGAGCAGCCTTACCAGGGTCTGTCCAACGAACAGGTTCTCCGTTTTGTCATGGAAGGAGGACTGCTGGAGAAACCGCAGAACTGTCCCGACATGCTGTAAGAAACACCCACACTTTGAGTTTGTGTCCAAATACATTCCTTTCAATGCTTTCCATCTTTAAAGCCACATTGCTGACTTTGTGACCTAAAGATTTGACCAATATGAGTTATTTTAAATGATTCCTCGGGCCAATATACAGGGTTTGACAGTATAAATGCCCCGCGTGGGGCTTCCCTCTTAAAATACCGCCCATGTAAGTTTCCATCTTTTTCAGTCAAATAGTTTTTCATCAACAAAGATTGGTTACACATTTGTTACTCTTCGATGGGAATGTTCTCCAATTTTTTTATATCATATCGTGAGTATTTGGCATCGTGAACCTGATATCGTATTTCTCCTAGTGAGACTTCATCTCCCCACAAACACCATCACATGTTTCTTAAAGGTTGAGGAACGTTTCTTAATGAAGTCCAATGAAGGTAAAAGTGTGTTTCTCTGCAGGTTTGAGCTGATGAGAATGTGTTGGCAGTACAACCCTAAGATGCGTCCGTCCTTCGTGGAGATCATCAGCAGCTTGAAGGAGGAGCTGGAGCCGTCCTTCAGAGAGGTCAGTTTCTTCTACAGCTCCGACAACAAGCCTGTGGACGTCCAGCTGCAGGCACAGCTGCACCTGGACCAGCTGGAGGAGGACGAGGGCCACACGGAGCTGGACGCCTCCTCCATGCATACTCAGCCCCAGCAGAGCCCCGCCCCCCAACAGACGCCCCCCTCTCCCACGTCAGAGGCTCCGCCCGTGCCATCACTAGCCCCGCCTTCCCCCTCCTCTCCCTCCACTTCCAGCAACACCACGGACAAGCAGCCTTCAGAGCAGCAGCAGCAGGCGGCCAATGGCCTCTCAGGCTCCAACGTCGCCATGCGAGCGCCTCTGGACGACTTACCACCGTACGCACACATGAACGGAGGGCGCAAAAACGAACGCACGATGCCCCTCCCTCAGTCGTCCGCCTGCTGATTGGCCACATCCACAGGAGCGAGTCTCAGTGTGTGGGAGTACTTTTTTTGTTCTTTTTTAAACACTAGTGTGGTGTGGCAGCACGAGGCACACACTCAGAGGAAGGTTCATGTTCTGCTGTATCTCCACACTTTAGGTTTGGTTGCTACCAGCTCGCTGCAACGAGGGAAGAACATCTCAAAAAAAAAACAATACTGGAAAAGAAAACTAGAAAAATAGTGTGAGGGAGCTCTGGCTTTCTCGTTGTGGCTGAACATATTTTATAAATTGTCCTTTTGTTACTTTTTTTATGTGTTTCCAAATGGGAAATCCAAATGTGTAAAGCCTTTATAAATGACCGTGGTTTGTTGGCTTGTGAACGGGGCATTATGGGGAGAGCTGTTAAGCATATCTAACGAAGAAAAAGCACTTCAGAGAGGACGATGACTATAGGCTGTGAGTGGCTGTTACGCTGAGTCAGCAGCCCACTTAAAGAGAGCGAGTTTAAACGTGCCAAACGTGTTGCCAAATTATTGATTTTATTTTTCTTACATGATTTTGAATAAACCTGTAAATTGGCAGTCAGAGGAGCAGCTCTCCTTTTTTACGGCTGCTCCGTCTCTGCTGCTATTGATCAAATTGACGTCATTTTTGCGTTGCTAATGCTGAATCCTCTCACAGGGAGCGTCTTTTTTTTTTTTTTTTTTTTTTCACAAAATGCTGTTCCACTAATGGTTAACTGGCCGAACGGGAAGCAAAAATCTACTACATGGAAGGATGAGTGGCGGGCCGCCATCAGAGGCCTACAAACATTAAAACATCTCCTCTTGGGCAGCACGTTTATGTACACACCAGTTCTTGTTTTTTTGTGTCACTTTTTCTAACTTTTCTACAGTTGGAGATGTTCATCGTGTACAGAAAGAAGCTGCTATTCCTTATCTCTCTTGTGGTTGTAATATAGTCGATATCTATATATTAAAAAGAGAAAAAGGCTCCTTCAGGTCAGATCTTTGATTGTTTTCATGAGTCATTTTTTTAGTGCTTGTTGTTGTGTTGCAGTGTTTTTCAGCTGCTTTTGTGTTTCGTTTGTTTTTTGCCTCAAAGCTACAACAGTTCTGTCTTGTGCTGGAAAACACCAACCATTTAGCCCCGCCCCCTCCTTCACGTTACGATTGAGACGACGTGGACATGCTGTGTGCGCTGAGGCCAGGCGTTCTAATTAAATCTCAGGTCAAGGAGAGAAGTTGAAGCCTGTTCTGCTTTCATTTTAGACTTTTCCTTTGTGTGCGTGCGTGCGTGTGTGTGTGTGTGCGTGCGTGTCCTTAACTCCTCTCTGTTATTGTTATTTTTATTTGGTTTTTCTTTGGTCTTGCTGTCTTTTCATTATTGCCCAGTTCTAAAATATTAATAATAATATTAATAATTGACGCAGAACTTCAAACCCCCTCAAAAATCCATCCAAACAAAAGCTTTATTTGGAATCAAAGTTTTATTTTTTTATTGAACCTTTTTTTGAGGAATTGTTGTCACACATTTTAACCTGGTCCTCAAACTTTTATTTTTATTCCCCTCCTCATTCCACGTCCGCTTTATTTATTCCCGGTTTGATTTTTTTTATTCCTGATGTGTTGAATTTGTTCTCCTGACTCTGTGCTTTAGTTGGTTCTTGTGGCGCTAACACACTGGTGTAAAATGAGACCAGGATAGAACAGGAACCAGCACTGAGACCCTGCGTTTTACTCAACAATTTAAAAAAATAAAGCGCACAATGAGGTTAAATGAAGAAAAAGGCCTATTCAGTGTACAGTGAAAGAACTGGACCTTCCTGATGTTCCTTATTATTCTCCAGGTGTTGAAAAACACCTCAGCTTTCAGACCCATCATTCAGATGATTTTTCGGCTCCTTTTCCAGGACGGTTTTTTCTTGTAATTCCTTCTACCATCTACCTCGTTCTTTTTCTCTGACCTTATTTACATGTACAGTGAAACTAAACACCTCATTTGTGTTTGTGTGGCTGGCATGATCATCTCATTGTTGTGAAAGGATCCAAATCAAACCACAACCTGAACCATCTCAGAGGTAAATTGGGGACCAAGCAAGAAAAAAAAGAAGAGTTAAAGTATGTTCTTTGTTGGCCTTTAATCTGACCATAAGTTTATTGATGACGCTGTAACGAATGCGATATCTTGATAGTAGATAATGTTCCTGTTTCTGAGGAGTTGGAAGTGTTTTTTTTTTTTCAGGGTAAAGACAGAAAACTTATTCTAGATGGTAAATGGACTTGATTTTATATAGCGCTTTATCACCACACTGAAGCAGTCTCAAAGCGCTTTACATATCAGCTCATTCACCCAATCACTCTCACATTCACACACCAGTGGGACAGGACTGCCATGCAAGGCGCTAGTCGACCACTGGGAGCAACTTAGGGTTCAGTGTCTTGCCCAAGGACACTTCGACACATAGTCAGGTACTGGGATCGAACCCCCAACCTCTCGATCAGAAGACAACCCTCTACCACCTGAGCCACAGTTGCTCCTCGATCAATTTTCTGTAAGATTAATATTTATATAAACAATTGTCCAGCTTTGATCTATAACTTTTTTGTTTTTATTTTGCCCTGTTTGATGAAATTCCTGTTAATTAAAAAAAATACTAAAACTTGTTATAATCAAGGTTTGTATAAGACGATCTGTTGGGTTTAATTAAAGCAACAGTTCAGCGTTGTGTAATGTGTTAAAGGACGTTTAATTACTCCAAAATGTTGCACTGTACACTTAATTTCTTTAACATATTATAATAAGGCTGACTGTATGTTGAAGCAGCCTGTTTTAAGGCCCCAAACTACTACTGCATCAAATCCTCCATCCATCCATACTATATATATATGATGTTAATATCATTTTTCTACAGTATTCCATGCCTTCTACTGTAAATAACTGACCACAACAGAGGCCACGCACCTCAGTTTAAAAATATTAATTTCCTCACTTTGAAATTTTTATGATACAGACAGAAACATTTCACATTATTCAATGAAAATGTATAATTAAGTATGACATCATGTGGTAGAAGTATGTAAAAAATAATAATGCAGAAAAAAATAGAATAAATAAAAGCTTTACATTATCTAAATACTGATCAGTTTTTTTTTTTTTTCTGTAAGTTCTAAACACTATTTGTGTTTGTTTTATCAACATGATCTTAGAGCTGTTGCCATGGTGATGATGACGATGGGAGTAAAAAGCCCTTTTTTTTTTTCAGCCCTGCCTGCAGCTCTTAGGCTCAGGACGGGTGGTTCGGAGCTTGTGGTCTGACTGGTCTTTTTTTAACCACTGGAACATGTCACACATCCAACCAGCCAACATCCAACCAGCCAACATCCGCTGATCCTTCTCTTCTCGCGTTACAATCCTGCTCACTTTGTTGTCTCTGCGTTAATGTGTGTAAATTATTCCTGACCTTCCAACTTTGTGCTTCACATGAACTAATTGACTGAGGTTGTTTTTTTTTTTGTACATGCGTTTGTAAGAATTATCTTTTCCTGTTACTAATGAAATGTTAACAGGAAAAATGATTGGCTGAAGGAAAAGGAGAATGCCTGTTTCTCTGATCTGATCTCCTTTTTTTTTTTTTTTTTTACACAAAATTTAAGATAAATAAAAATGTATGCAAACAGGTTTCTTGCTTGTTTTTTTTGTGTGTGTCAGCTGAATATCAAATGCTTGGGATTCTTTTTTTTTAGGGAGAGGGAGGAGACATTTCTGTTATAAAAGCATTCTTTATTGATTTAATGGAATCTAATTTTCTGAAATTTTTAATTTGGGGTTTTTATAAGGTGTAAGCCATATTCATAAGAATTAAAACAACTAAAGGCTTGAAATATCTCACTTTGACTCCAGCCCAGAATGTAGTTTTTCTCAGCATTGGTTGTTATTTAGTGTCCCTCTTCCATTTAGCTTGAAACATGACTCACAATGTGTCTTCTTTTGTGATGATACGTAATTCTGGCATAATTGTATTTTTTTTTTTAACTGTTGCTGGCAAAATTGCAACTGTAATTGTAATTGCCATAGAAATTCTATAAATATTGTCAATAATAATTTAAATGCAAAACTCACGAACCATGTTACAGTTCTATGTACAGTTCAACATATATGTAGTTAACAAATATTAAAATATGTTTCAAATCATACTTTACCACATTTTACCATTAAAGGGGAAATCTTATACTTATTTTTCACCTTTTATAACAGTTACATGTGCTCTAAATGACATCTGTGCTGGGGTTTGGTCAAAATATAACATGAGGTTTATGACCCTGTATCATCCAGCTCTTTCAGAGCGCTCCGTTTTGGAGGGTGTGTCCCTGGAGTTACAAAGACCTCCCCTTCTCTTCCCCAGGGTGTGCCGAAACAAGTTCAGGTCAGGGTCAGCTTTGAGCTTCCATGGCAACTAGTCAGCGTGACCCCTGAGAAAAACATGGCTTCCGGAGACCACACAGCGGTGCAGCCGTATCAATATGAACCTGAATCCGACCCTGAGGGAGAAGGCTCTCCCTAAGTAGTACGTCAACCAAGACCTCAGGGAGACGTTTCTCAATGGTAACTTATCGACTTCATGTCGTCTTTACGTTTTATTCGTACGCCGTAAAAAGTTGTGTATTTACTTTTACGGTAGCCATCCCTCCTTATCTAGTGAGAAAAACAATGGCGGACTTTCGCAAAAGTTTTCATCAGGTTGGGGGTGGAGCCCATGGGTGGAGATACCAGCGGAGGGGAGGGTATTTTCGTTCCAGATTTAGTTTGTGACATCACAAACTGAGAAAATTTGAAACAGGGCACTTTTCTGTGTTGTAAGACTTACACAGACCACAAACATAGGACTGGATGGTTTATTTCACATGTTGTGTGCCGGTGGACACTCACGTTACCTCATATGTGTTCAAAAACACTGCAAAAGTGGACTTTTCATATGTTCCCTTTGAAAAAAAATTTTAAATCAAGAGGTATACACAAAAAAAGGCTCAGATGCTCACGCCCAAAATATTAAAACCTATATTTTCATAGATTAGGAATAGATGGAAAAGAAATTAGATGATAGATATTTGTTCTGAGTGTATTTTACAGCTGATTTAGGACTCGATATTATCAGAGATGCTAACAGAAATCTATCCTCAAAGCTGTAAGTTTGACCACGTATAACATAACATAATGTAACCAAGGAGCAGACGACTTTTTGACAGCAGTTTATTATCAGTCCAAATAAAACAAAATATTATGAGAATAAATACAGTCAACCTCATATCATTTATTCACACCCAAACAAAACTGACATATGTACCAAGCAAAATAAAAGACTCAGAAAAAAATAAATGATTCAAATCCAATAAGCTTGTGCTTTTATAGACTCTGTCTCAGCCCATGATATATAAAAAAAATAGTTAAACAATCTTGTTTCAAAAAAATATAGTCCTTTCAATAAAAAAATAAACAGATGTCCTTCGATTTTTGTTTTTTGTTTTTTTTTTTTAAAATGAAAATTTCTGGACAGCAAAACTAAATTACATAGCTCTTAATGTACAAAAAGAAATTACCATCTTTTCTTAAGCTACTGAACGCAGCAGCTAACTAGCGATTAGCTTAAATAGCGATTAGCTTAAATAGCGATTAGCTTAAATAGTGATTAGCTTAAATAGCGATTAGCTTAAATAGCGATTAGCATGCTAGTAACATTCCATCAGAAAATACAACTTAACAAGACATTTAAATGTATATTCCATGACAGTCAATTGCAGTACAGTCAGTGTTACACCGTGAATATTTTCAGCTCACCTAGCAGGGAATATTTAAGTAGACTGTATGAAGCAGGCACGGATGGAGACGACAGACAACACACGTGTCTACCACAGCTAGAGCCATCTGAGCATGCGCAGATTCTGCTCCGGTTGCCATGGTTATCAACTGTCATAAAGCACAACTTAATAGAAGATGAAAGCAGCTTCTGAAGTAGTTCTAAGACAAAGTCTGGTGATAAACTACATGTTTTATCCTCCCCATCAGAGTGAATAACTAAAGACGAACACAAACAAATAAAGTGTAATATTTTAAATATGCATTTTACATCTCGACCACTAGGGGCTCCCCGTGAGCAATGTGTGAGATTTTACAGCAATACGACTTTTTTTTTTTTTTTCTTTCTTTCTTTTTCTTGGATTGAATTACTTGAGTTTTGTCAGATGAAGTTTAATTTTAAAAGAAAAGATGAAAGTAAATAATTTTGTGTGAGTCAGTTTTGATGTTGGCATAATATTATATTCATAAGTGTAGATAATTAAACTTAGCCACGTTTTTTACTATTTCTAATTATTTTTTTATGGATAAAAAGTAAATTCGATAGACAAGCATTGAATTCTAATTTATTTCTCTTCCTTTGAAAATAAATGATATTGTTAAGTGTATCTCACCTGAAAGATATGAAAGAAGATGTGTGTGTTTGCTGATCACTCCAAAGGCTAAAGAAATGTTAAATAATATCCATGTAATAATTTCTTACATCAACCTTTTGATATTGATTTGATTGACTGTTCAGTTTGTGATATTCATAGTAAGTTTTATTTTGTTTTATTTTATTTACATGTAAGCAAACAAAAATATTTTGGATTTTATTATAGGGTTGAGATTTTGGGTCAGGATTCTGGTTTTTCATCTCTTGACTTTTTTAGACTAAGTTTGGTTTTATTTGTTTTATGTATATCATCATATAAGTTTTTATTATTTTACTTATAGAGGATGAAGAGCGAGATTGCAGCGGTGGTTTCCTTCCTGAAAAGGCTGGTGAAATTAAAGAATAAGGTGGAGGTGGAGAAAATGGATTTGTTTGCTGAGAGGCTAACAGTGGTGCTGCAGGAGAAGTTTGAGGGACACTGGGTCCCTGAAAAGCCCAGCAAAGGCCAGGCGTACAGGTACGCTCAGTGGGACACCCATGGTTTGTGGGTCATTAACATTGTGACAATTGAATAATTAAGGAACAATTGGTAAACATTTCAGAATTCTTTAAGACCAAAGTGCATGTGATGTCCTGAAAATGTGTTGAAATGACATGGAGTGACCCTAGCTGTCCTCTGGTCAGCCTCAGCAGCTAAAAGTGCTGATCCTTGTGTGTTTTTCAGGTGCATCAGAGTGAACGCGTTCCACAAATATGACCCAGAGCTGCTGCGTGCCTGCAGGGAAAGTGGGGTTCACTACGGTGACCTGGGGCTGCCCTGGGAAATCACTCTGTGGGTGGATCCAGGAGAGGTTTGTGGCAGGTGAGGAACAAAAACACACAATTATTCTTCACTCTGTTTTTAGACTTTCTATTCCTAGGTTTGGTTTATTGGTTTATTGGTCAGTCAGAGCATAAACAGTATTCACTCTGGTCAGACCAAGCTTATGTTTAGCCCCACCCCCATTTGAAGTCTGGTTTACAAAGTACAATATTTATTGATAATCAAAGAAAAATAATATACATTAGGGCCTCTGATTATCCATGATCGTGGAATTCATGTTCTGAATCATAAAATTAAATCCAAACCTTTTTAGTTTTTTCTCTTTATTTAAAATCTGGTCCCAATATGACATGGAAATGCTTCACATGCATGTTTTAGGACAATATCACACATATACATGCAATTTTTCTTCCATAAATAGCGAGTGTTACATACACAATCTCGATCATAATCTCGCTCTACGTAAACACATGGCTGGGTGGGATTTTGTGCAAAACTTGAGGGTGAGTCCAAAAGGAAACAGCTAAATGACACAGACTAAACCCTCATGTTTTGGGACCATATCAAACATTTCCAAGGTATTTTTCCTGTAAAATGGGGGGCTGGCCATTTTAACATTTAATCTGATATGTGGGAGGGGTCAGATATTGGTATGTTCATGTCAGATATGTGTGTCTGGGATCATACTGTTCAGCCATTGGTCGTGTCTATTATTAAAATCAAACTCAAATAGTTTGTCATTGAACTGACATGTGTGTGTGTGTGTGTGTGTGTGTGTGTTATTGTTGCACAGGTACGGAGAGCAGAATTTTGATTTCTCAATTGCCACATTTTCCACTGATAAGAATGAGATGACATTTTTCTATCACTCGGGTTCATCTGATGAGGGGAGCACACATTCCTCCCCCCTCACCGTCCCCAACAGGAAGTGCCAGGTAACCCAGGGAGCAGAAAGCCCCCCCTCACTTGTTCTTAAACTGTTGGTGCTTCTGTGTTTGAACACATCTTCAACCTTTTCCTTCTCCAGGCGTTAAATCCAGCTGCTCCAGCTTGGGAACCCTAAAAGAAGCTGTCAGGAATGGTTCACAGCATTCCACAGCCTCAGCACAGCTACCGGACCCGTGACAGAACCCCCACCCCTGGACAAACCAACTAGGGGTGCCTCCTCCACCAGAGGCACGGTCCCCTCATTATTTTTCGACAGTCTTTTTTTTTTTTTTTTTTAACAATGTATCAATGTACAGTAAAAGTCTCTATTTTTTTTTAACAATGTATCAATGTACAATAAACATATGTTGAATTTGACATTTTCTTTGATTTTACCACATAAACATTAAACAGAAAATCACTGGTAACCAGCTGCCAAACAAAACAAAAAGGACAAAGACATAAAGTTGTGGGTCTTTCAAAGTAATCCAGGAAAGGGCAACATCATTTATAAAAATTGTCTTCAGATCCACCAACTGTGTATCTAATGTTTTCCAAATCCATACAGGACAATATATCTTTAAGGTAAAGAAATCTTATTGTCCACATGAGACTCCATGGTGACCCAAACGGGGGAAGACGGTTCCAACTAAGTGTTTCTAATACAGCATTGACCTGATATTTGTGGCCCAGTATTAATATTAAGAAGAGCTTTCCTCAAACTTTGATGTTTACAATTCCATATAAAAGGTCTTCTTACTATCAATGGGAACATTGTTATCATTAAATACAATTTAATAATGGCTGATCTATGTCTTTTCTTTTTTAACAAGTTTTTATAGCTTAGATTCTGGTCGTCTTTGACAAAGTCTTTTGCAATTTATACAGTTATAGTTTGTATCACCTAAATTAAATTTTGTATATGAAAAATAATACTACACATGGTCAGAAGTCGTATATTCTTTTTTATTCTTTTTATTTATTTTTTTACTTTGACTGCACATGCTGACGTAGGTCAACACTACAAGAAGTGCAATATATATATATATATATATATATATATATATATATATATATATATATTTTTTTTTTTTTTTTTTTATTAATTTGTTTATTAGGAGATATAACAATATAACAACATTTCAATCACCAGTGTTCCATTGTACAGTATTTTCAAACAAAGACCCACATGTCACTCATTACAACAAAATTATGTCTTTAGTATCATAATCAGTCAATTATTTATACACACCACAGAGATATTCACACACATTCTTTACATATATCAAATGGTATACCTATATAACCATACATACTAAATAAAACAAAAGAGAAAATAAAATAAATAACAAAATAAATCAAATAAATAGAAGAAATTGCAAGGATTTGCAGTCGTCCAAATATGGGGCCCATGTTTTATCAAATTGTTCTTTATTGCCTTCAGCTGAGAAAATTATTTTCTCCATTTTAATAAATGACAAAACATCTCGTAGCCACAAGGATATTAAAGGTACCTTAGAAGATTTCCAAAAAAGTAAAATATTACGTCTCGCTATTAGTGATGTAAAAGTTATTATTTTAGAGTGAGCAGGTTCTGTGGGCAAAGTGTTTACTGGAACCCCAGAAACAGCCAAGAAATGGTTGATGACAACTTGAGTTTTAAGCACATTGGAAAGAATCGTGGAGTATTGGCTCCAAAAGTTGTTGAGACTCGGGCACAGAAAGAACATGTGACTCAGGTTACAAGGGCTGACATGGCATCTTTCACATTGATCCACGATCTGTGGGTAGATTTCAGATAGACGGGTTTTTGAGTAATGAACTCTATATAATACCTTAAATTGAATTAACTGTAGCCTTACGGAGGGAGTACCGGCACAAATTGCAGATATCGCTTTTTTCCACTGTTGGTCAGAAAAGTGTATATTTAACTCACCTTCCCACGATTTTCTAATTTTATCTGTTGATTGTATATCGAAGTCCATGAGTTGCTTGTATATCACAGATATAATTGACTTTTGATTGGGGTCAAGGGACAGCAACTCTTCCCATGGATGGGCAGTTGAAGAGAAGGATTGGATGGAAAAACAGAAGATGCACAATGACAAATCTGAAAGTAGCGGAACAAATGAGTGGCTGGAAGTCCCCTTGCTGAGCATAGGTCAGAGAAACTTAAAATGCCAGCATTTTTCCACTGCATGTAAGTATCGTCAGTGAGACCGAGGGGAAACAGATGATTTTTCATGATTGGAATTGTTATTGATGCTGAAAGAAACTTAAAATTGTTCCTGTATTGTGACCATATTTTTAAAGAGGACTGTACCACAGGACTTTTTGGATATATAGAAGAATTAATTGATAAAAAATAAACATTTTGAAATAACCAAATTACTCCAAAATAACAGATGCACAAACTTGGGGTATTTGAAAGCCATTGACAAAGTTTCAGGTCAAACAGGCACCGCGTCAGGGAGATATTTGCTCCACACACACACACCACTCACACACACACACACCGCACACAACACTCACACACACACACCACACACACCACACACACAGACCATCCTGAAAATATAGTATAGATGTAGTTAATGTAAGGCACCGTCTATATCCAAGTAATAAATGACAGATATGAGTCCCTGCAGGATCTTCCCTTTGCAATTCCTTGCTTTTTATGACCAATTTTTGCATAATATAAGCCATTTTTACAGGATGGTTTATTGCAATTTGAAATGACTGCAGTCGTGTGATAAATGCAAAGGAAAATAGCAAGTCCCTGCAAATACTTTGGAGTTTGAGTATTTATAAGTTGAATGGACCTAAAGCAAGGGTAGGTGATTTTCTCCAGATACACGTTTTAAGTGTTTGGTTGAAATTGTCTTCATGTCCTGACAGAAATTAAGATCATATGTGGGCTGAAAAAGGAACGAAGAAAATCTGTCATCTGTAGCAGCTGTAAATCTGTAATAACTTCGACCAATCACATCTCCCTGTCTCCCTGCTCATTCTCAATCCCTCACATGCACGAGCTCACACTGAAAGCGCATCACCGCTGACAGAGTTAAAATACAGTTTTTGGTAATGTTTTTTAACTTATCTAATGATAAAATGTATTGTTTACTTACTGCTGAATGAGACATGAGACAACAACGTTTCTACACAATACAGTGATAAGCTGAGCTCCACTTCTGCAGCAGCTGTGTGCATGCATGTGAGTGAGACGGAGCACAGAGGGGAGGAGGGTAAAGACAGAGCCGTCGAGGAAGCTACATTCAAAATCACCTATCCTACCTGTAAGCGTGGCAGATTCAGATGCTCCTAAGGACCTGATTTAGCCCCCGAACCGTGACTTTAACTCATGTGCATTTGAGTACCATTTAAATAACCCATAAACACTCTAATAAGAACAGCAAGAACCAAGATGAGCTGCACTTATTTAATAACAGTGTCACTCCTCTATGCTCTACACCACATTAATCTGAGACTATATATTACAACATGACATTCTTGAATTTCATTCAGGATCAACAAGGAAAAAGTACAACGACAACAAAGATGACTTTAAGTGATTCGTTATATACAAAACCGGAAATTATCCACAATTACAAGGTAATATCTGTTTGTGTGGGATATAATTATATCTTCTATAGTCTGTCATCACATCTTGCTCTACTAAGTTTAATATTTTATTTTCAGACTCACTCACATTTTGCTGCTGAACCACAAATCCACACACTCATATTTGCATACAGGAGGTCAGACCTGACGTGAGATCTGATCACAGCGTACGATTACGTCAGAATTGACAAATACTGAAGCTTGCATGAATTTGGTCGAACGCACGTCGTACGCTCAGATATCGACGTACAAACGGTTGATAGATGAGGGTCACTGGGAGGAAGGCGGGTAAAGACAAACAGCCATTTACACACTTATTCCCTCAGCCTCATACATTAACCTAGCAGAGATTTTACTGGTTGTGGGGAGAAGCCTGTGTAAACAATGCAAACTACACAGAGAAAGTTCACAGGGGGTCAAATGGGGGTAAGTGTACCCCTAGGGGTACGCGATGGCACGACAGGGGGTACCTAACAGAGAGAGAGAGATAATTATCAAATAAAACCATGAAAAATATGGGGATTTGAAAATGTGTATTTTTGGTTTAAAATTATAATCGTAATGATGATGAAAAAGATCTTGATTAGAACATAAATTGAAAATTCAAAGGTCAGCCCCACACCAGGTGGCAGATGACAGGACATGATAAAAATCTACTCATGAGGCAGTAAATACTGTTTCTTTCCACTTATTTACAAAGTTAGATCATTTAAAAAATTTTTATCACTCATTCATTCCATAATTGTGCTCAAGATATGTTGTTTTTTATAATATTCTGCAACAAAATGTTGTAGCTGAACAAAGGGGGTACTTATATTTACAAAAAGGAGAAAGGGGGCACTTGAACAAAACAAATTTGAGAACCACTGTACTACGCCACCATGCTGCCTGTTTTTATAAACAGGGGAACTCCAATCCATTCACTGAGTATAACTTAGGATGATCATGAAATATGGTGAAAAGAGGTAAAAAGTGACAATAATGAGTAAATATATGTGGCATTAGGTGGGAAAAGTGGAGCGAAAATGTCTTGAAAGTGGCAACAATTGCGCAGAAAACGCATTGAAATTTGATGGAGAAGTGATAGAAGTGGGAAAATGCAATATAAGGAGCAAAAATATAGCAGGAAAAAGTGAAGAAAATATTTTAAAATCATAGGCGGGTGTCGTGACTTCCCAGGTGGTGATGTGGACGATGAAAAAGATGTGTCGTGTGGAAAAAAGGTCGTCGACGAAACTGGCTCGCATAATAATACAAAGTTTATTGACACAAGCAGAATCAAAAGAACAGGGTCGAGACAGAAGCCCTGTGAGAGCAGCCGGGGTCAGATTTGCTCTGAATAAAACCAGCTAAAAAATGCTTATATGATTTGACGGGAAACCGGAGACCAACGGGTGGAATCTGACCCCCAATTTCCACTGGAGCTGATAGGTTTCCATTTTAGTCTTTGTGATAATTTCTACCGGGTCCACTGTGGTGCGTGTCTGCTCCTTCCCAGATGCGGTAGTTCGGTGCCCTCCACCAGATATACACAGGGGTTCTATTTCTGGACGCATCAATCAGCACAGAGCAAATGAAGCTAAACAGTAAATTAAGCACGTACTCCGCAATAAAATATCGGGTTACTTTTCAAAATAAAACGCTTCAGATTATGTTTCAAGTAAATACATCACCAAAACGTCATAATGTGTAAAAACAAAATCACATCCAATATATTGATTCCTTTCATACTGTAACTACACTGTAAACTGCAGCAACTTTGATTTAGTTCATGTTTTACCGGTGCAGTTTTATCTCTTCTCTGTTGGCTGTTGATAAAAAATGTGTCTATGATAAAACCAGAGTCCAACCTTCTTCTTCTCCTTCGTTAGGAAAACTGACCTGTTTATCTGTTTATTGTTGCGTTTATAACACATACATTTAACTGCGTTCTCGCGCAATTATATAAATATCGTGAGAACTGATCTGTCTCGTGACGTCACAGTCGTTCAACCGGAGCGCACCACGACGCACTCCAAACGCAACCGGTGTGAATTACCGGACGGCGTACAGCGGTGAAATACCGGATCGGTGCCGTGGCGCAGCGGAGACGTATCCAGTGGAAACCCGGGGTAAGACTTTAGCCTTAAAACAAAGAAAGGAAAGGCAAGGCAAATTTATTTGTATAACGCATTTCATACTCAAGGCAACTCAATGTGCTTTACATGATAAAACATTCAATTGTTTAAAATCAATAAGAACATTTAAAATCATCAGTAAAATCAATTAAAATCATCAGTAAAATCATCATGACATCAACAACATGACAAAAAATCTCTCTCTCAATCATATGCAGTAGAGAAAAAAAGTGCCTTTAACTTTGATTTAAAAATGTTCACATGTGATGCTGACTTCAGCTCTGCTGGGAGTTTGTTCCACTTCTTTGCAGCATAACAACTAAAAGCAGCATCACCATGTTTACTGTGAGCTCTGGGCTCCACTATCTGACCTGTGTCCATAGATCTGAGAGACCTACTGGGTTCATACCTGACAAACATGTCACTGATGTATTCTGGACCAAACCCATTCACAAATTTATACACCAGCAGCAGAACTTTAAAGTCTATTCTGAGGCTGACTGGGAGCCAGTGTAAAGACTTTAAAACTGGAGTAATGTGTTCTGACCTCTTTGTTCTGGTTAAGACCCAAGCTGCAGCGTTTTGAACCAGCTGTAGATGTTTGATGCTCTTTTGGGGGATTCCTGTCAGAAGACCATTACAATAGTCCAGTCTGCTGGATATAAAAGCATGGACCAGTTTCTCCTGATCTTTCTGAGTCATTAAACCTTTCACTCTGGAGATGTTCTTTAGGTGGTAGAAGGCTGTTTTTGTGATAGATTTGATCTGACTGCTGAATGTAAGATCTGAGTCAATCAGATCACCAAGGTTTTTGACTTGGTCTTTAGCTTTTAAAGATCGAGACTCAAGATAGTTGCTGACAGCAGTCCTCTTTTCCTTGTTACCAAAGACAATCACCTCCATCTTGTCATGGTTTAGTTGAAGGAAGTTTTCACTCATCCAGCAGTTTACGTTTTCTAAACAGTCACACAACACCTCAATGGGACCATGGTCATCTGGGTTCAGTGATAGTATAATATAGTTGTGTGTCGTCTGCGTAGCTCTGATAATCAACCTTACAGTTCTGTAAAATTTGTCCTAAAGGAAGCATATAAAGGCTAAACAGAAGAGGTCCAAGAACAGAGCCCTGAGGAACCCCACAGGACATTGGTAATCTGTCAGATTCAAAGTTTCAAATGCTTACAAAATAGGAAGCAACAGTTGTCCATTATGGTGGTAAGACCCTCACATGACAATGAACAAAGGTCGGAGTTAGATAGTTTATGGCCTGAAGCTACAATTTTGAGGAAGAGCAGGAAATGTGAACAGGATGCTCCCGAGAGTCACAAGGCAATGTCACATGCAAACAGCAGGTCCACAGAGACATCTGGCTAGGATAGTAAACCCCATATGGTTAGGTCACAGTTGAAGGCATATACTGCACTTTTAAATGAAAAGATATATAGCATAAATGGATCTCATGTTAAGCAGTTAATACACCTCACGGGGTTAACAGAACGTCTCAGGTTTAGCTTCACAAATAAGGAATGAAAACAAAATGTACCAATCTAACTGTTTAATTATGATCATTTTTCATTACAAGCTTCAACACCACGGTGAGTGATTATGTCATTTTGAAGTCCATCAAACAAACATGAAGTTTAACAAAACAAATAAAAAAACAAAAACATTAGGATGGTCACTAACACAAATTAAAAGCATCTCAGCACCACATTTTTTTGACACCAACTTGAACCATTTCAACTCAGAGCCTGTATCAGTAGCTATAAAGTTTAGTAAAACTGGCACATGGACAACATGGCATGCCCACTCAGTCCCTCCTGTCCCACTGTGCTCCTCAAGTGGTTTTTGATGAGTTTTAACTTGGAGAATGAGCGAGACACGTGACTGACGTGCACGCGCATACTCTGTGCAAAAACCATGTTGTTTACATAAGTGACGCTTGAAAAATGACAATGAACGAACTGCTGTTTAAGTTCGTAAATAGTTTGTAGTATGTAGAAAGCTTGTCACCTGAGGACGCAGCCGCTTATTTAAGGAAACTCACTTTAAGTACAGGTGAATGATTGTAGGACCCATGCAGCATTCCCGAAAATGAGTGGTTATCCGATATGCGCTCCTGGCCCAATGTTCAAAGGCCAGTTTCTTATACATATCTGATAGAAAAACTCAATGTATGTATGAAAAAAAACCTAAAAGCATTAAGTCTCTTGATGCTTAGAACTTAAAGGACAGGATAGGTGGGCTGCTGTACTCTTGGTAATGAAGGTTTCTGTGTATTTCTATGTATTCTGATCAGTTTCAACAGATGAGTTTCCATTTCTACATTAGGTGACCTCCTCAATGTCCCACGTCTGCAAATCAGTCTATTTACAGCTTTTTAATGTAACTTTTTACTAGATCCAGACTGAGATAGCGCACCGTCCACTCCCGTGCACCAACGCCTCAGCAGCCCTCTGGTTGTTTTGCACCAAGCCTGCAGCTAATTTAGTATGCATACGTCTCACAAAATGGGTCTCTTTAACCCCTGTATAAATCTACTTGATGGGTGCACAAGTCATGGAGGGCCCGCCTTCTCCAGCTCCCCTGACTGTGGTAGAGGCCCGGCTCCCTTAAGTTCTACCTCCTATCCGTGCCGCCCTCCCAGCCCCCCCTGAAGCCCCGCCCCTGGACCTGCCAAAATAAATCCAAAATGCACCTTGAAATGTTCAGCACCCACTGTAACTTAAAGAAGGAGAGAATAATGTTGATGAAAGTCAGCAGTGTTACTGTTTATTATGTTCTACGTGATATATAATACAACATACATGTGCTTTAATATGGAAGATACACTTTAACATGGAGGGACACACTTGGTGTCAGTTGTAAATCACTGTTAGACAGGTTGGATAGAATAAAAGGATTATCAGGCTCGCGAGAGGATTGGGCACTGACAGTGTCTACGGAGCACCCGCGGTGTCCCCCATGTTGTAAACACAGCTCTGAGCTGCTACGGGAAGCAGGAAGGTCAAATGTCATCAGCTGCTGGTCCTTTAAAAATTTTTTACTTAGTTTTATTTTGTGAACCTTTTAATTTTATATCTCTGTTTTTACCACTTCCTACCACTGTGTTTTAGACACGTAAAATGTTTGTATATTATGCACATTATATTAAGATTTTTTATTTTTATTTTTTTTTACGAATTAAAGAAAGCTAAAATAAAAACAATTAAAAGTGGGGAAAAGAAAAAGTACTCCCCCCCCAAAAAAAAAAAATTCAAATAAAGTACAGATACCCAGTAATACTCAATACAACACTGAAGTATATTTACTTAATTTGTTGACAGTGAATGTATGCATGTACAATCCAGTTTGTTGTCATCATCAAGTATGGTTGCCGTGGCTCCAAGATGAAAGAAAATAGAATCCATAACTGAACCAACTCCAGTAGCTTATCTTATTGCTAGTGGTTCAGTTGGACAAAGTGTTTCTCTTCGTCATCTGAGTATCAACAAGTTAAACAAGCAAATTTTGTGTATTTTGAAAGCTTCTATTTTGAAGACCTGGGTGAGAAATGGCTGCTGTAGGTAAGAGACTGTACAGACAAAATAAGAGGATGAACTCTGATCTGCTAAGATGAAAGAAGACTTTAGTAAATCGATATATTTAGTTTAAAAATGTTACAATTAATCATTAGAACAATGTCATTGCCTGATCTCGTTAGATCACGGAAGCTAAGCAGGTCTGGGTCTGGTTAGTAGTTGGATGGGAGACCACTGAGAATTCCTGGTGCCACAGTGGGGGACAGTCGCTCCAGTGGCATCTGTCATTGTGAACTTGGACGAAACACTTCACCCACATTACCTAATATAAATGTAGTGTGTGAGTGAGTGTTGGTGGTGGTGGTGGTTGGAGGGGCCGATGGCGCATTAGGGCAGCCTCGCTTCCGTCAGTCTGCCCCAGGGCTGCTGTGGCTCCAATAGTAGCTTACCACCACTAAGTGTGGAGTGAAAGAATAATGCCTTAATTCTGTAAAGCGACTTTGAGTGTCTATGATAGAGTGCTGTATAAAATCTAATATTATTATTAGAACAGTTTGAGAGTCACCCAAATTTAAAAATGACAAGACCAGACAAGAATTTCTTGTTTATGTGAGTTTTAGTGTTGAAATACTGAATACTAACCTTGTGTCCTTTCTATCCACTTTGACAGTGTCTCAACTAATGGTAGGGCAGGTTCTGTGCAGCAGCTCAACCAAATACACTATAATTGAGTTTACTGGAGAAGGTTCCTTTGGTAAAGTGGCCAAGTGCCAGGTTAATTCCACCTGTGAATTAGTGGCAGTGAAAATCCTGACGGATAACTTTGTGCAAGGCGTGCAGCATGAGGTGAGTGTTTGGATATCTCCAATAGTTTTGGTGCCTCCAACTGGACTTTAACTATGAACTGTTCATGAAATAGTGACAGAAAGATGTTTTAATTGTCCTTTTTTTCCCCTCCAGCTGTCTATGTTGAGTAGAATCAGCACGCTGGATCCAGACCACTTCAACGTGGTCAAATTCTACGAGAAATTTGAATATTTTGGCTACACCTGCCTCGTCTTCGAACTGCTTGAGAAGGACTTATTCCAGTTCCTCATAAATGACCTGTGTTCTTCCATGTATGTGCACCAAATCCGCCCCATTGCAAAGCAGGTATGATCCTTTTTATAGTTTGACTAAAATGGCGTCGGTGCCGTTCGTGCGTAGTCTAGTGTGTTTGTGACACAATGTGGTGCAGAGAGGATGCTGTGCGTGGAGCTGCATGGATGTCGCTGATGTTTTGACCGTTAAATTCTCGTGTCGCGTTGATGGAAGGAGAATCAAGCCAGAATCAGCTGATCAGATGTGTAATTTACGCAGCAATGGCACAATGTTCACATATAGGAGTGTGGTGACACAGCGCTACTCAGAACCTCAGACCTGCTTGATGCTCAGTAGATCATTTTCAAATGGTGCTGATCCACTGATTGACAGACTGTGTTGCTGCATTAACTCAGATCAATATGACAGATCATGTCAAAATCTGCCTATTTTTCACGGACTGATCAGAGCAAAGTTACAGGACCTAACGGAGCTGCAACAGTAAATTAGGGGGGAAAATATCAATAGGTTTTAAAGTTGTTTAAAAGAAAAAAATCCTCAATTCCTGAAATATATGTGTGCCTCTATGCACCTCACATCTCCACATTAAACAAGCAACACACTCATTTAAATAGGGCGGTCTGCACCAGTTCTACACGTGCACTAAACATTGCAGCTATGTTAGTGAATTCCTCGCAGCAGGTGAGGAAACTGCATCACCAAAGGATTTAGTGACGCAACTGGTTTACCACCCTTTATTTCAGATCTTAGTGAATCTGCCCCTGAGTGTTTATAAGGTCAGTTAAAGAATATTTTATTTTTATTCTGAATTAAAGAGGAATTAAAGCTATAATCCATGAAAAAGCTACTTAACCTCCCACTTTTCTATAGCAAGACATGCTTCGTACGGGCACTGCACTAGTCTTTATAAAACAAAAGGTTTGTAAAAATGTATCTATTTATTTATTTATTTTTTTAAAAAACAAAATAACATCAATTAATTAAATTCAAAATAAAAAATTCTCAGACTGAAATATACGACATTCAAGGCTGTATTGGCGCGGTGCATTACATTCATACTGGTTGGTCGGCTATGATGCGATGCATTTGATTGTTGTCTGGTTATTTAATTTTTTTGTGGTTTAACGAATGAAAAATAATAATTTACACATTAAAGGTTGGGTGTAGAAATGTTAAAAACTACAGTACAAATTTCTGTACTTCTTTTAAAACATACTTAAGTACAAGTGAAATTACTGATTTAGAAATATAATCAAAAAAGTACAAGTACAAATAAAAGCAACTCAATTATAGTAACGTGAGTAACGTTTGTGGACTTCAGCTCTGCTTTTAATACAATAATCCCAGCTCTCCTTCAGTACAAGCTTTCCCAGCTGAACGTGCCAGACTCCACCTGCAGGTGGATCACAGACTTCCTGTCTGACAGGAAGCAGCACGTGAAGCTGGGAAAAACCATCTCTGCTCCCCGGACCATCAGCACTGGATCTCCTCAGGGCTGTGTTCTTTCTCCTCTGCTCTTCTCCCTGTACACCAACAGCTGCACCTCCTCTCACCAGTCGGTCAAACTCCTGAAGTTTGCAGACGACACGACCATCATCGGTCTCATCGCTGATGGAGACGAGTCTGACTACAGGTGGGAGACAGACCGGCTGGTGTCCTGGTGCAGCCAGAACAACCTGGAGCTCAATGCTTTAAAGACAGTGGAGATGATAGCTGACTTCAGGAAGAACCCAGCCCCCCTCACCCCCCTCACCCTGGGAGACTCTACAGTGAGCTCTGTGGAGTACTTCTGCTTCCTGGGGACCATCATCACTCAGGACCTCAAGTGGGAGCTGAACGTCAGCTCCCTTATCAAAAAAGCTCAGCAGAGGATGTACTTTCTGCGGCAGCTGAAGAAGTTCAGTCTGCCAACAAAGATGATGGTGAACTTCTACAGCTCCATCATCCAGTCCATCCTCTGCTCCTCCATCACCATTTGGTACGCTGCAGCTACGGCCAAGGACAAGGCCAGACTGCAGCGTATCATCCACTCTGCAGAGAAGGTCATCGGCTGCAATCTGCCCTCCCTCCAGGACCTGTACGCCTCCAGGATTTTGAGGCGTGCAGGAAAGATTGTGGCCGACCCCTCCCACCCCGGTCATAAACTGTTTCAATCTCTCCCTTCTGGTAGGAGGTTTCGGTCCATCAGGACCAGAACCTCCAGACACAAAAACAGCTTCTTTCCCTCTGCCACCATCCACATGAACACACCCCAAGTCACCCACTGAACCCCCCCCCCCACCCGATCACCACCTCCACCAGCTTGATATCTGCTGCACTGTATATATATATTTATATTTATCCTATTTATCCTTTATTCTCTATCTATCCTTTATTTATCCCTCATCCTTTATATTTATCATTATTATTATTATTATTGTTGCTGGGTTGTTCTTTGTTGTTTTGTTTTTATTTCTTTTTGTTGTTTGTTTTGTGCACCAACCACCAAGTCAAATTCCTTGTACTGTCCTTGAAACTGTACATGGCCAATAAAACATTTCTGATTCTGATTCTGATTCTGACTTGTAATCCCTTACTTTCACCTCTGATCATAATCCTGTCTTTTTCTCATTGTGTCCCTGCAGATGTTGGTAGCATTACAGGGACTCCGATATCGTGGTATCATCCATGCTGACATCAAGGTTGACAATGTAATGCTGGCAAACAATGAGAAGAATTCATACAAAGTCAAGCTCATTGACTTTGGAATGGCTCTTCCATCCTCTGCCGCCAGGTGCGGGATGACGCTTCAAGCCATCGGCTCCAGGTATGAGGGTGTCAATCTGAATGACTTCTGTGTGACTGAAATAAATCCCTGAATATTGTACAGTACAAGTAAGGTTTCATAAATTCCTGATGTTTCTTGTAGGGGAATCATCTATAAATTATTTATGTTCATAAACAAAAAAGTAAACAACATTTAATGGCAAATGTATTCACATTTATTTTGAGTAAGGTCCAACAACACCACGTAATCTATCAATTGTATCGATAGATTACCTTTTAGAACTAATTTTATATTGAATAATGTCATCCGGAACGCCAACTTGCCGAGCCCAGTTCAATGTAGTTGGATCGTAGGAATTTACAGTAAAGTGATTAATCAATCTAATAGATGAATTATTACACGCTTAGTCATTATATTGTTGGTACTTAGTGCTAAAAAACAGATTTCTAAAGCGTATCTCATTCATTTTGCTTCACAGGGCCCCAGAGGTGTGTCTTGGCCTACCATTCACAGAGGTCATTGACATGTGGGGGCTGGGCTGTACGCTGGCCTTCCTGTACCTGGATTATAGCCTCTTTCCTGTCGACTGTGAATATCTCATGGTAAGTCATCATTTTTTATACACCATCCCTCCATCCATTTAGTGACCCACGTGCTCTTTCTCAGGGTTGCGGCTGTTTTTTTACACATGTACAGTATATAAAGTCTTGAAGAAATGCTCCTATCGTGTGTAATTGTGTGTTCTTTCTGCAGATGCAATCCATGGTGGAGCTTCTTGGTATGCCAGCGGACTACCAGCTCAATAGTGGTGTGCATACCAAGAGATTCTTCCGTCAGAAGGAGGATGAGTTTGGCTCAGGATGGAGGCTCCTGGTAAAACATAGTTTTCATTGTTGTTGAACCTTGACTGTTGCTTTAAACTTATCCTAAACCCTTATCATTGACATTGTGTTTCCTCAGACACCGGAAGAATATTCCGCTATTAACGCAAATGAAGCTGAGGAATGGGACGCACGGCGCTGTCATTTCAAGTCATGGGATGACCTGCTCTATGTAAGTGTTCTCTACGATATTTGAGTTCAAATACTTAGCAGCGGTCTCTTCTTTAAAATGTAACATACTTTATACGTGTTTATAAGCTAAAATTACTCACGTTTTATTTTTTTGTTACAACTTATCATATGTTATGACCGAGAGAGGTTTGAACTTGTGCAAGGACCTAACTCTTGTTTTTTTTAAATCCAGATCTATGAAGAAGAGGATGCTGAGGAGTTTAAGGACAGGAGAGTGTTCATAGACTTCCTCAAACAAGTACTGCATCCGGATGGGGAGGAGCGAATCTCTCCCACTGAGGCTCTTCAGCATCCATTTATTACCATGTCCCACCTGGGCCAGGATCCAGACAGCAGTGACTAGTGAGTAACTGCACTAAGGAAGCAATCACGCACATGGAGATCAACCTGTTGTTATATTAACTTTTGTACTAATCTTTGTTTTTTAATTTTTCCTCTAGTCTAACCAAGGCACAAGAATTCATGTCTATGAAGTGTAAAAATGAGGACATTGACAAGGAACAAGAGGTTCAGCTATCTCCTGGCCAGCTTGCAAATAGCTGTGAATCAGCTGAGGTGCATGAAGAGCCATTTGACAAGTTCCTGCTGACTCCTACATCCAGCCAAATTGAACATGTAGAGACAAATGTCCCCAAGCTTCCTCTTACTCATCTAAACAATGAGAATGGAAGCGTTCAGGAGACAAGTCTGGAATGGGGAGAAGAACTCCATCTTCATTCAACAGTGGATGATTCCGGAATCTGCACTATTCCTCAATGGTGTGATGAAAATCTGGAATCAGTTTCCTCAATGAATGGACCTGTGATGGAAGACGTCCCCATCCCAGCCCCCAAGAGGTTTAGGAACGTTCGGAAGTTATTTTCCAGAATTCAGAAAACGTTTCTAGGCTGCTTCTGTTCCTCCGTGCAGGAGTAATTTCTGCCTCTCTTCTCTCCATTCCTCTTGCTCTCCTGTCCTATCCAACCTGGGACAACTGTCGCTCTGTGTATTTGTGTTTGTGTATATAATCATAAATAAACACACTTCATGACTTACCTGCTTTGTTGATGTTTTCATAGTTTTGACCCTTTTTTCCAAAATATTTTGAAACTTTTCGAGGAAGTCCCTGATATTGTGTTGTAGTGTGCTAAAAGTTCTGCAGAGCTGCTGAATGTCCTGGATCAAAATGAAAACAAACTGTGTTCATTTTTCATAAGTCAGTAGTGGTGATGGTCATTGTCCATTACCATGTCAGCACCTAAAACTAATTCCAAACTCTGACTTGGCAGCATGATCTCAGCTTCCTCTTATGGTTTTAAATAATAACGATACAATCCATGCCACTAATACAATAATAGATAATATATTTGCATATATACTTACCCCGTTTAAATTCGATGAAACATGAGCATGATGAATGTTTTTTTTTTTTACTCATTCTTAAAAAAAAATTGTTTGGTGTATTTATATGTAATGTATGTTTTTTTTTTTTTTGGAGTCTGTGTATTTTTGGATTTTTCTGTTGTCTTTTTGTGGATTTTTTGTATAATTATTGTTTGTTGTTGCCATTGTAGGGTGATTCTGGAGTCGTTTTGTGGATTTTTGTTTCGTTTTTTTGTTTGGTTTTGGTGTAGTTTTGTGCATTTCTGTTGTAAGTTTTAGTGTATTTTTTTGAATATATTTAGTTTGGTGTACATTGAGTCATTTTCATATTTTTGTTGTTGTTTGGTGTATTTTTCTGTAATATATGTTTTTTGGAGTCATTTTGTGCCTTTTTGGAGCCTTTTGTAAATTTGTGTGCTTTTCTGTTGTCTTTTTGTGTACTTCCTGTATAAATGTTGTTTAGTTTTTTGTTTTACGTCATTTGTGCATTTTTTGTATAATTATTGTTTTTTGTTGCATTTGTAATGTGATTCTGAAGTCAATTTGGAGAAAAAAAGTCAATATTAAAAACGTCTTTGTACCGCTAAAAGTAATTTAAGTTAATAATTCAGTAGGGATGTAACGATTAATCGTAAGGCAGTTAAAAATCGATTCATAGGTATCACGGTTGATATCGATTTTCTGAAAATTGAATCGCAGTACTTTTTTTATCCACAAGTGTAGGCGGCGGGCGGAGTCTGCTAATCGTTTCTTTCTGGCCGCCTTCTACTCTTAAATATGTTAATAAATGATTCATTACCCCTTAAGCACCGAAAGAATATCTGTAAAATTACTTGACTATCTGTAAAAGTCACGTTTTTCTATTAGCTCTGTCTGCTAGCATAGCTTCTCTTCTTCACTGATGAATTGATATTTTGATTATTTGTTTTAATCATGATATAATTATAAATTATTTATTTTTCAATTTCCAATAGCCTACAGTACCTATAAGTTTGAAAGTGTCAGCATTTTGTGCTTTTCATAGCCCAAATGACTAAACAGCGCTATTTCTTAACCGCTGTGTTTTTTTATGTGTTCCCCAAGAAACAGCTCTCTACGCTGCCTTTGGATGCTCCTCACTGAGGCTGTTCTGAGTTGTTGTTGTTGTCATTTTCTTGCTCATTGAGATGACTTTGTTGTAAATTGCGCTATACAAATAATGTTGAATTGAATTGAATTAACACTTGTCAGCAGAAACATATGAAATTGTCATTGGTTTTGACATTGGTGGTCTCGATTTGGAACGCCCTGCCTACCCAACCTTAGTGCTCATGGCACGTCACTGTTGAGTACTACTAAGTACTCTTTACCAGGGTTGGGGTCATTTACATTTTTAAGTTGCAATTACTTCTTCAATTATCCATATTCAATTACAATTCAAGTGTGATTACTGTGATCGCATTTTTTCCAATTACAATTAAATTACAATATTTTTTTATTCACAAAAAGTCATTTACAATTAAGTTCTCAATTACTTTGGCGCAATCATTAATCACAATTACTGAGCCAGAAATTAATAACCTAATAAATGTTAACCTTCCTCTTGTGTTAGCTTTCTGTTAGCATCTCTTATGGTAACAGGTCCTAAATCAGCTGTAAAATACACTAAAAACATCTAATTTATTTCCTATCTATTGGTTATCGTGTAAGGCGTCCTAATCAATGAAATATATGTTTTAATTTTGTGTCACTATACACAAAAATCAAATGTGGAAAAGCTTGATATCAAACACGTTTTAAAAATTGTTAACTCCATATGTGTACCACTGTACATAGAACTGTAACATGATTCTCCAGTTTTGTGCTAAATTGTAACTGACAATTTTTTATAGAATTTTTATGGCAATTACATTTACAAAGCCAATTGTCCAAACTCAAGTACAATTTAATTGCGATTACGACAACGACAGAATTTTAAAATTACAATTATAATTATGCCTTAATTTAAATAATGATCAATTATGTAATTACAATTATAATTGACCCCAACCCTGCTCTTTACACTTGTCTATAATAGAGCCTTTATTATAAATATCTATGGTGTTAACTGCCATTAAACAAAACGAAGAAGAAGAAGAAGAAGAAGAAGAAGAAGAAGAAGAAGAAGAAGAAGAAGAAGAAGAAGAAGAAGAAGAAGAAGAAGAAGAAGAAGAAGAAGAAGAAGAAGAAGAAGAAGAAGAAACCAGTGGAGGGCAGTAATGAGCTTTGTGGCGTCTACACTGCTGGAAATAAAAATAAATAAAAAGAAGAAGAAAAAGAATTGAAAAGCTCATATGTTATATATATATATACGGCTCAAACCACACAGTTTTAATTTGTGGGGAAAATCAGAACAAACGATAAAGGTCCGGGACATTAAAGGTAAACAACACGTCTTTTGGTTTTTAACGTATCATGATTCATACAGGGGAAAAATAATAAGCCTGTTAGCCGTCATGCTAATAGTGTAAACACAGTCGAAATGATATCTAGCTAAGAAACGATCAGGAATGTACCACGTTTTAGCTCCGATATCGTTATAAAAAACCATGTTTTAGAGCAGTAACACCACATTTAGGCTTAGTTAGTGACCAGTAGTACATTTATAATGGCTGGTCGCATTGAACACTAGTAAAACCTCACAGATACATAAACTACAATGCGTCAGTCTATTGGGAATAAACGGAAAAACTGCGTTTATTTTGTGTCTGTTTTGGCCAAAGAGTACACAAAATGAGTTTACCTCATCATAGAAACGCTTTGTGCGTGTTGTGTAAAGCCTAAAATTGTGCATTTGGACTGTTTTAGAGGTTTTATCTCCCCTGGTGATTTGGCTATAGGTGTTTGATTGTGTTTAGCTGGATTTTAAAAATGTTTTTTGGCCATTTGATGAACTGGCTGCACACTGTTACCTACCCAGGGATGAAATTAGCTTGTACTTTACTAATCTGTAAAGTTGTACACCTTCATGAGAATATTATGTATGAAACTTAAAATAAAAAAACTTGACTGTAGTGCATTTTATCTGAGATAAATGCCTAGAACAACAAATAAATGCAGAAAGTTAGTACTTTATTTTTAGATGTTATTGAAAAAACACAAGCTAATCAACATGCACAGGTTTTAGCACTTCTTTGTGCAGTTATAATGTCTCCTGCAGTGGAAAAGACTTTCCTGGTTAAATGAAGGTAAAAAAAAATAATTCGAAAATCGTGCGACGTAATATTGCAATATATTGCTGAATCAATTTTTTTCCAACACCCCTAATGGGGAGCGGGCCAAAATCAATCGAGTTGGCCCACAGGCCCCAAATTGGACGGCCCTCTACTAACTAATTACAATGTTTTATTTTCAACTTCATTCTTGCACCAACTTATAGACTGGCAGAGAAAAGCCAGCAATGTTTAAAAACATTTGAGTCATTTCATAAATAAGCATATTTAATCAAAGCCGAACAAGCTGCATCATTGTCGTTGTCGTCGTCATCGTCATCATCATCATCGCAAAAACCTCATTATTCTTCATCTCTGCTTCCTTTGTCCTAGAAAGTCTAAAGCAGATGTTGATTTGTGCATTCTTGTACTTTTAATGGCTTTGAATGGATGTCATTTTTCATCTCGTCTGTCTCACAGTGATGTCATAGATAAAGGGTGTCCTGTCCTCGCTCCGTTTCCACCATCAGGGAAGACACCAGCCGTCTTCTCAGACATGGCGACTGAACTTCATGAGACCATATTCATGGCCAAGCAGGAGCGACACAGGAACCTGTTTCTAAACTATAAAAACCTCAACAAGTTTCCAGTCGAGCTGCTGAAAGATGAAGGCCTGCAATTTCTGGAGCGACTCTACATGAAGAGGAACTTGCTTACAACACTGGTACACACACATTTCAGACACCAACCATGGAATTTTAGCTGTTTGACCTTCCAGAGCACATGAGTCAAACTTAAGGCACGGGGGCCAAATCCGGGCCCTTTAGAGCATCCATTTGGCCCACAGGAGAAAGTGAAAATGACAGAAAAAACATGAATTATTGTGTCAGTTACCAAATAATCCAGTTGTAAATGAACCAATTCAGCAATTTAATGAAACTTCACTATATTTTTAAGGGCTTGCATGTTGCAAATTGTGGAAAGAACTTTAAATTTTTTCACAAATCTTTCAATTTCTCACAAATAAGGGCACAAAATTCCTTTAAATTACGCAAACATTGGTGACAAAATCAAAAAAAAATTAAGTGAATTGAACTGATATTGAAATGATGTTAAAATTGTTGTCAGTGGCCCACTTGAGATCAAACTGGTCTGTATTTGGCCCCTGAACTAAAATGAGTTTGACACCCCTGTGTTTGTGTTAGCTTCCTTAAACAAACTGCCTGTTATTGTAGATGATTTTCCTTCTGTTTTCAGCCTGACAATCTTGCACAAAAGCTCCCAAACCTGATAGAACTGTAAGTAAAGAGTAAAGATACATTTCCAGACCCAGTAAATTAAATTATACCACATTGAAGCATCAAAGTTTATTGGGATTTTTTTTGAGAAATTACCCATGTCCCTTTTTTTGGTATAATTTCAGATATTTGCACTCGAACAACATCGTCATTATTCCTGAAGGTAGGTGTTTGGTTTTTCCTCTGTTATTTGTAAGGGTGTAAGAAAAAATTGATTTGGCGATATATTGTGATATTTCACCACGCAATTATTGTATCCATTCAAAAAATGTTATGTTAGTCATGTTTTTTTAATGAAAAAAACATTTAATTCTGCTAAGATACGCATAGCACGTAAACGCCCAGTCACTAGGTGTCAGTGAACCACATCAGACATTGTTAAACTAACTCACTCCTCAATGCATTTTAGTTGCACTTTATTTTCATAAAACATACTGGACACTTTTTTAGATGTATGTGGTTCCTTTTTTTTTTTTTTTTTTAAGAATTCAAGAACTTAACAGAATGAAGAAGCAAAAGTTGAACTTTTATGAAAAATTTAATTTGACAGTTTGATAAACATTCCACTTGTTTTGCTATTGGTTCTTAATTTACAGTTATTTTCCCTTTAGTTGTTCTTGCAAGTTTAAAAAAAGTGAAATAAATTGTATTTCATAGCATTCTGTACTTGTAAAGGTGACATTTGTAATTATTGATATCACGATATATCACAATGTATATTGTTTTTTGTTTGCATCTATCAGGGTTGGGGTCATTTACATTTTTCAGATACAATTGTTTTTTCATTTACCCATATTCAATTACAACTCAATTACAATTGTTTTTTTATCCTCAGAAAGTCAATTACAATTACGATCTAAATTACTAAAGTTAAATTACAATTTTTCACAAATACTGAGCTTGAAATAAACAACCTAATAAAAGTTAACCTTCCTCTTGTGTTAGCTTTCTGTTAGCATCTCTTGTGATAACGAGTCTTTAATCAGCTGTAAAATACACTAAAAACTAATATCTATCATCTAATTTATTTCCTATGTATTGGTTACCTTGTTAGGCTTCATAATCAATGTAAAATTAATGAAAATATAGGTTTTATTATTTTTGGTGTGGGCGTCTGAGCCTTTTTGTGTCAGTATTCCCCCAAGATTTCAATTTTTCTAAATGGTAAAATGTGGGAAAGCTTGATATGAAACACGTTTTAATAATCGTTAACTACGTATGTGTAGAACTGTACATAGAACTCTAACATGGTTCCACAGTTTTGTGTTAAATTATAATTAACAATTTTTATATAATTTTCATGGCGATTGCAATTACTAAGTCAATTATCTGAACTCAGTTACAATTTAATTACGATTACAACAGCAACAGATCTTTTTTATTACAATGATAACTACGCCATGAATGTAATTACATATCAATTACGCGATTACAATTACAATTGACCCCAACCCTCGTATCGGTATATCGTATCATAACATGGAAATTGTATCGTTAGATTCATGGCAATGCTGTGAGCTGGAGGTCACCCGTGTGTGTGTGTGTGTGTGTGTGTGTGTGTGTGTGTGTGTGTGTGTGTGTGTGTGTGTGTGTGTGTGTGTGTGTGTGTGTGTGTGTGTGTGTGTGTGTGTGTGTGTGTGTGTGTGTGTGTGTGTGTGTGTGTGTGTGTGTGTGTGTGTGTGTGTGTGTGTGTGTGTGTGTGTGTGTGCGCGTGTGCGTGTGCGTGTGATTCCCAGCTATTGGAAACCTGGCCAGACTCCAGTCATTGGACTTGTGCAACAATGCTCTCCAGCTGCTCTGCCCGGAGATCGGACGCCTGAGGTCTCTGCGTCACCTCAGGCTGTCCAATAACCAGCTGAAATGCCTTCCACCAGGTGAAAGTCTACTGCTCTTCACCTGTTTTTTCATTTTATCCAGCAGGTTATACTTTTGATCCTTTTTTCTCTGTTGCCTTGTGTGTCTTTTTTTTATAATAGCAGGACAATAGGGATCATTTTTTGTTCTGCATCTGTCACTAAAACATGCAGCTAACATTACAGGGAGCAAGGTTTTCATTTTAAAGATCATGCTCACTGATGCTCTGATGCATTTCCTCTTCATCCTAGTCCTCATCTATCCTGCACTGCTTTAAGACTATTGCTGCCATTTTTATTTAAGGCAAGGCAAGGCAAATTTATTTGTATAGCGCATTTCATACTCAAGGCAACTCAATGTGCTTTACATGATAAAACATTCAATTGTTTAAAATCAATAAGAACATTTAAAATCATCAGTAAAATCAATTAAAATCATCAGTAAAATCAATTAAAATCATCAGTAAAATCAATTCAAATCATCAACAAACACATGACATCAACAACATGACCAAAAATCTCTCTCTCAATCATATGCAGTAGAGAAAAAAAGTGCCTTTAACTTTGATTTAAAAATGTTCACATTAGATACTGACTTCAGCTCTGCTGGTAGTTTGTTCCACCTCTTTGCAGCATAACAACTAAAAGCAGCATCACCATGTTTACTGTGAGCTCTGGGCTCCACTATCTGACCTGTGTCCATAGATCTGAGAGACCTGCTGGGTTCATACCTGACTAACATGTCACTGATGTATTCTGGACCAAACCCATTCACAGATTTATACACTAGCAGCAGAACTTTAAAGTTTATTCTGAGGCTGACTGGGAGCCAGTGTAAAGACTTTAAAAATTTAAGGTGGGCGACCAATTACTAATTGTTCCTTAATATTTCAAATGGCACACTGAATTTTTAGTTTGATCAGTTGAATCCTTTTTGAGATATGGACCAATTAGTGAGGTGCGTATGTGTCGATTTTTGTGCGTCCTTGATGTAAAAACGTATCTATGCATCCGTCGATGGATGCAGAGATAACATGTGGAAGAACAGAATAATCTGGTGGTGATTGGCGTAAAATTCAGGGTTTTAATGGGTGTGGCTTCAGTCAGGCCACAGGTTTCCGGTGTGTAGCTCCGCCTACAGCTTTTGGCCACTCCCACATATCAAAACACAGAGACAGAAAATGTCATTTCAGCAAATGGCCCGCATACTTGTGTAAAAATTCTGAATTGTTTTACCAATTTTTCTGTGATTATTCAATAGGCACACTGTAGATTTTTAGTGAGGTCGGATTCATCCTTTTTGAGATATTAGTGAGGTGCGTATGTGTCAGTTTTTGTGCGTCCTTATTTTTCTTCCATTTTTAGTTTCCAGTATCTCAGGAACTACATCACATAGGAAACTGAAATATGGGATAGTAATACAGCTCCACCTACTTTCTTAGAATGTACAAAAAGATCTGCTATATACCACATGCCTCAGCTCCCTGTAATTAGATCAGCTATGTGTACATAGACTGTTCACATCACTAATGATTAGTCACATTTACAGTATGCACTGGTTCTTAGGTGACAGTCTCTTGAAATCCAAAACTAGTTTCATTGGCCAATAACTGCATGTGGGAATGTAAGAAAAATTCTCACCTCTGTTTTAATTTATAGTATAAAGATTACTCTGTCTTGGGATATGTAACAATTTTTTTTATGTGAGATTTTTCATTTTTATTTTGAACCAAAACTTTGGGTTATTTCACTACTCGCCGATACTGAAAATCCTTCACATGAGGCCGTTGTAGCTTTGCTCTGTGTCTGATAATCATTTATTGTTTATTAGTTTTTTCCCTGAAGTTTTTTCCCCCACAACATGCTTCTTTATAGAAATCTAAGATGAGTTTACCTTTAACTTTTTCAGAAAGGTAACACAATAATTAACTTTACATCTTTACATACTGTTTATATATAAATTCCCAACATAAAGTGTAAACATGTTTCGTACAAACACAAATGAAATGTAGAAACTGCGTTTACACATTGGAAAAGGCTACACTGGCTGCTGACTCAGCTATTCTTCATGGGTTGATATTTAATGGTATATATTTCCGTGACCTTTTGCATAGCGGAAAATATTAAGTTGTTGACAAAAAACTGGCCCGTGGAACAAGGTTTTTGAGGGCATTCTTGACTAAATCGAGGGTCAAATTAGGGCTAGGCAATATATCGAGAATCAAAATATATCGAGTTTTCTCTTTGGCAAGATAGAAGATTACAATATTGCCTTTATCAATATATACATGTATATATTTTATACAGCTTATTTTGTATCAAAATACATGTTTTAGGAGTCGCTGCATTCACTACTTCTCACAACAGCAACGGTTTGATGGAGTTTGATGGATTTCTGAGTGAGTCCTAATCCAGACCTTCATCTAAAAAAGCCACACTACAGAACTCACTCACACTTGCTGTCCCTAGAGTAGAAAAAGTCTAAAGTGGCCCATATTGTGCAGCTCTTTGTTGATAAATGTGCCTGTGTGGCCTTTTGTATCAGAAATTTTAATCCTGAATTGTCTTTCTGGTCAGACTTTATTTGAATTAAAATTTTCAAGATTTATATTGTAAATTGCCACTTTGAGAAAAATTACCGGTATGAGTTTTGGACCATATTGCCCAGCCCTAGGTCAAATGGCCCTCACTAATTTCTGACACTGCACTCAGGAGTAGAACCAAGGTCCTTTTTGGTGTGAGGCAGAATTGCTAACCACTTCACCATCATGCTATGCTGCTTCTTGTTTGATTAATATGTAATAAGTAAATAGTATCAGCCAGTAGTTGTAGGCACTCATCTCTTCTGTGTTTGGCAGAGATTGGTGACCTACAAGACCTGGAGATCTTGGACTTATCCATGAACCAGCTGATGTTCCTCCCAGAACGTCTGCACCGCTGCCTCTCCCTACAGAACTTGACCGTGGACCACAATCTGCTGAGTCACGTTCCCCGACACGTGTGCTGGCTCCACCGCCTCAACCAGCTCTCCATGGCAGCTAACCGGCTCACCTTCTTACCGCTGGGTCCGTGCATTCCTGTGAGCTTGCACTGGAGGCATTCCAGTTAGCATGTGCTGGTTTTTGTTGTGTTATTTCAGATCTGGGCAGATCGCGGGAGCTGCAGTTTGTGTTTGTGGACAACAATGCCGAGCTGAAAGGCCTCCCCTCATACATGTACAACAAAGTGATCGGCTGCAGCGGGTAAATCATCTTAACAGACTTTTTTTGGGTACGAGTTGGTTGGCAGGTCATTAAAGTGCTTTGGACAGATTTTTTAGTGGGTGTGTGATTGGGCTGATGAGAGAATTAAAGCCCACTGTGTGCGGACGGGCATCCATGGTTCAATACTGACTTGTAAACTGTGGTTTTTACAGTTTGGCATATACGCTCCTTGCATTGTATGTCTCTCTAAATATACTTGTTTCAAGAAACACGAACAATAACAAAAGCAGTTGGTATTCGTCAAGAATTTTCTGTGATTGGAGATGTGGATTTCTTTTAAATACGCTGGATCCATGTTTCAAAATAAATGGCCAGTTAAAGTTTACTAAAGTACAGCTTTATAATATTATAAGTAGTGAATTTTTGTTTCTTATTTATTCTATTTTTGAATGAGGCTGCCAGGGTTAAGCACTTATCCTTTGAAAGTGTTATTTTATCTTCTATGTATTTTATAAAGTTGTATTTATTTTATATCAACCAACATCAACATGCTGCCCATGGCTACCAGGAAGCCCACATGGATCATGTGAGGGGCCCTCAAGCCCACACATATAAAGACTGATGACAGGTTTAGTTAGAGCCTTGGTAGAGTTAAATAAAGCTGAAATTCATAAGTTTTGTATTAAATTACCCATTTTTAGAAAAGTGACGTTTTTAAGTGTCACAGATTTGGTATATGGGTTGTGAATGTGAACGGTTCAAAAAACAAAAAAAAGGATCTTCGAAAGCATATTACATAATGGTTACATTTTATAAGTACAAATATGTTACATGTTTTCAGATTATTTAAAGTTATTAGTGGCTACTGAAATCGGAACATACTTTTTTGTGAGATGTAATGAAAATGAAACAGATGCATAAATAAAGGGAAATAAATTATTGCATGTTGAAACTTAAAGTGCTTTTTAAACTGGTAGCCCTTCGCACTTTGAAGTAGCTCGCCGTTTCAGAAAGGTTGGTGACCCCTGCAATACACCATACATAGGAATGTGCATGAATTTTGTTTTGCTGCAAAGTAAAATAAATCGGTTTAAAAAGAAAAAAAAGAAATTAGCTCTCTTTTCTGCTTTTCTTAAAAATGTACTTAAAACACTGGAAACACTTTAACAGCCTGGGCCATCAGAACTGAACCGTGACCAAAAAACTGAGGTACATATTGAACCATGGGCTGACTGTATTGTTGCATCCCTATTGTCGACACAGATGTGGCGTGTCTTCTCATGTGGCCGAGGGTTCCATTAGTGCGGTGCTGGGGGAGGCGCTGAGCGAGGTGTTGGTGGGGCTTCCTCCTGAGGTGAAGGTTGTCGGTTCAGAGGCGGACAACGTGGTTCCCCTGGAGGAGCTGGCATTGAGGACTCTGCACCGCCTGTACCACCACCACCCATCAGGTGGAGACACAGCCCTCAGTTTATAAAGAGCTGAAGTGGATTGAGCGATTGAGTAGTAACTGTTACTGCTTCTCTGTGTGTAGACCTGACTGCGCTGCCTCCCATCACGCTCCCAAAGAGCCTGATGGACCTGCTGCTCTTCCCACTCGGTCACTGTCATCGTTGCAGCCAAGCCATGTTCACCATCATCTACCCCAAACTCTTCCCTCTGCGTGACACCGCCCTTGCAGGAGTGCATCGCAGGTCAGAACTAATCACTTTGCATTAGCACACGGGTTGGGGTCAGTTATAATTGTAACCACGTAATTGATCATTAAATACAATTATGACGGAAATGTGAATTAAATTGTAATTGAAAAACATGTTGCTGCTGTAATTATTATCAAATTGTAATTGAGTTCAGATAATTGACTTTGTAATTGTAATTGGCATGGAAATTTAATGGAGACTGTCAATTACAATTCAATTAAACGTGAACCAGGGGCTTACACATACATAGTTAACAATTGTTAAAAATGTTTCAGATCAACTTTTCCCACTACCTCAGTTATCTTCAGGATCATTTTACCATTTAAAAACAAATTCAGGCATATTCTGACAGAAAAAAGGCTCACACGCCCACACCCAAAATATTAATACCAATATTTTCATTGATTAGGAAGCCTAACAAAGTAACCAAGAGATGGAAAAACAAGTTAGATGATTTTTAATATGTTTTGTGTATATTAGAGCGGATTTAAGACATGGGTCAAAACTGACCCATTATTACAAGAGATGCTAACAGAAAGCTAACACATTTTATGGGGTCATTTATTTCATGCTTAGTAATTGTGATTAATGTTAATAGAACTTAAGTAATTCCGAACGTAATTGTAATTGATTTTCAGGGGAAAATTTAGATTTTTATTTTAATTATAAAAAATGCTGGTTACCGTAATTGTAGTTGAGTTGTAATTGAACATGGATAATTGAAGAAGTAATTGTAATTTTAAAAAATGGGCCTGTATATGTTGTGGGATTTGATAGAGACAAAATAAGGATTTTCTGGTTAGAAACACTCAGGGTTTTTAGTTAAAGTAGCAGTAGAGGCAGAAACACACAAACAGGGCCTGCTGCTCCATGGATGATCGGGGTTTAACCATCAACCTGTTGCTCCTGGTCTCTCACAGGTTAAACTGTGCAACGTTGCTGATAACGGCAACCAAAACATATTGAAGTCACTACATGCAAAGACCGCCCTGTTCTCATGTCAAGTTCACAGCTAGAAATATGGAAAATTACAATATCGCCTATATCGATATAAAAGGTTTTACACTTTTATGTCCATCTTAACTTTATATTTTGCATTTTAAGGTTGATTTTCGCGCGTTGCCGGCCTGCTTTTAGGAGTATGACCATTTACGGGTGGTCTCTAAAACTGTAAAGCTGTAATATTAACTGTAAAGCTTTAATATAAACTTGAATGTTTTATTCTACTCTTAAAGGGATCCTCCACTGTTTTAATAACTTAAAAATAGGACTATTTTACTGTTTTAGAGCCTGTGTTCGTCCATCTTAAAATCTCATAATTGATGATGTCACACGGCCCCACTGCCTGTAAACATCCCATAGTTTCCTGTTGGAGTGAAGCATTCAGCCTGCTTTTAGTCATTTACCAGCTTTTTCAGTCACAATGCCAACTTGTGCTGCTTTTGTTTGCTCTAAATCAGGGGTGTCAAACCCATTTTAGTTCAGGGGTCAAATACGTAGTAGTTTGATCTCAAGTGGGCCACAAATTTTAAAATTGAGTCAGAAAACAAGTAATTTCAACATTATTGTACCCTAGTTTGCACTTCTACGTATACATAAAATACAAAATATGTAAGAAACCAACAATATCCAAGCAAAATGTGACAGATATCAGTCCCAACAGGATCTTCACTTTAAATTAAATATTATGTAATAATTTGAGGAAAATTAAAGGATTTTGTAAGAATTTTGAGTTTTTTCAACAGTTGAACTCTGAGGATCGGCCTTATTTTTGTGTCTGAGCCCCAGTTAAAATATCTCTATTTTCTCCCTCATATTAATGACAGAATAACATTTGTTTGTGTGAAAAGTCTGATTTTATTTGCTTTTTACATTTCTAAATTCAGAAATTATCAGCGCACATTAGTCGTCACCATCATCATCAATGTGTCACTACTCTGTAGTGGATCAAACTGTGGCTTTACGTTGTACACAGTGTTAAAATAGTTGTACATCGGTCTGAGCAGAAGTCTGGACAGAGGTCTGTCAGACTTTTATTGTAACGAGCTGCAGCAGCTGACGTTCGCACCTCGGATGCACACAGATGATCAGCTCTGCGACGCTGCTGATGTTGGGTTTATTCAATATCCCATCCATTCCTCTCGCTTTATGTCTGGATGGTGACGGACAAGATGAGCTTTAATGTTTATTGTGTTTTTTTTCCACCCTTAGTAATCACAGACTTTTGAAGACACACAAACCCAGAGAATAGAAGTCCTTTTGGGTGGAAGTCCTTCAACAGTCAACTCTTCTCCTCTGCTTCAGTAAACAAGAGATTTACATTGATTTCTTCAACTTGTCCTGGTTTTTTAGAGCAACCGAAAGCAGCACAAGTTGATATGTTGACTGAAAAAGCTGCTAAATAATCTAAAAAGAAGACTGAATGCTTCATTTCAATAGAGAACAATGGGATGTTTACAGACAAATGAGGCCTTGTGACATCATCAATCATGTGATTTCAAGATGGCCGAACACAGGTTTTAAAATGGTAAAGTAGTCCCATTTTTAAAAGTTAATAAAACAAATATGGTGCAAAATAATGTGTTTTGGTTGGCATAGATTTTCTAATACTATAAGTACATTTTAAAGGTTTTAGGCCATATTTGTAAAAACAGTGAAGGATCCCTTAAGTATTTTTCAGTCCAACATTTTCTACAGCCTGAGCACAGACAGCTGGATTTGCTGCTTTTAAGCGGGCTGACAACTACTACTCTTTTAATTGAACAGCTCCGGGGACAGATGACAAGAGGAGTATAATTTCAATCAGATTTATTCTTGTTACAGCCACAAGTTTAGCAGACTAAGCCCACAAGCCGGTGGCTAGAGGAAGACGTCGGTGTGTCTTCATGTCTGTGTGTCTCTGCCTCTCTCTGTGTATCTTCATAACTTAGCCCCCACCTTCGTGTCTGGTACGATTGTCATCAATCCATATATCACAGGGCAGTCTAGCTCTGCTTAGCTCCTCCTTCACCTTGGGGTGATGAAAACAGTTCTCAGTTATGTGAGTGTTCAAACCGTACCTGGGCTTACCAGACAAACTTTGAAAAATACTGAAATAAACATTTTACAACAGAATAAAATCACTGATGCTGATAGGTTTTTGCTAAACACACAATGATGGTCACATGATGTTTTTTTAATTCTGAATTAAATTATTCTGCTTTGTTTTCACACACAAATAGTGATTCCGAATTGAGGTTTATAGGGATGTAACGATTCACTCAACTCCCGATACGATTCGATTCACTATACTGGGTTCACGATACAATTCTCTCATGATTTATTTTACAAAATGGGACTGTAGACAAATTATGACTGAAAAATATTTCATTTTTTTGGAGGGAAATACTGTACTGTTTTCCTTTTATTTTTCATTGTCAAAAGAATCCCTTGATAAACTATTCAAAACAATGCAATTTAACTAAAAATAAATCGTGAAATAAATAAAGGAATAATACGAATGAAGAAGTCTATTAATTTAAATTCTGGTTCTATAGTAAACAATGAAAACCTGCATAATAGTTCTTTTTCTTTTTAAAAGTGCAACTGAAAATGTATTTCGTGTCTTAACAATTGGACTTAAAAAAAAAAAAAAAACAGTCTGCACTGTATTTAGGTCAGATATTTGTTTGGACCAGCAGAGGGTGCTGGTAATCCATTGGTCGGTTGGCATGCAGATATCCTTGCAGTGAAGAAGAGATTCTATGAGCTAGCAGAAAGAGCTAATAGAAAAACGTGACTTTTCCAGATATTCACGTAATATTACAGATATTCTTTCGGTGCTAAAGGGGTAAGGAATCATTTATGAACATGTTTAAGAGTAGAAGGCAGCCAGAAAGAAAGTAATAGCAGATTCCACCCACCGCCTCAGCATTTGGACAAGAGAAGGATAAATATATATATATATATGCTGTTTAATAAAGTACTGCGATTCAATTTTCAGAGAATCGATGTGAACCGTGATACCTATGAATCGATTTTTAACTGCCTTACGATTAATCGTTACATCCCTAGAGATTTACATGGAAAACAGCTTTATTTAAATCCACTTTAGGTCTGTGGGTTTAGAAGGGTTCTGATTGGACAGGGGGAGAACAACACGTATTCACGTCTATCAGAAAAAATACACAACAAACCTTTTCTTGTCGGCTCCAACATAGAAAACCACATAATAACAACTGTTTTCACTTTTATTTTGATTTTAGTTCTGAAGCCGCAGCTTGGCAATGACCCACGGTCTAACTTTCGTCCGCTGAGCAGGAGAAGAAGATAAAGTAGAGGAGAAGGGAAGCAGATGAACGTACTTTGGTCACTCAAAGCCAGCAGTTAGTGCAACAGTTGCTCTACCTCCACCATACAGGTGGAGGTAGAGCGAAATCAGCTGTAAAATACACTAAAAACAAATATCTATCATCTGATTTCTTTCCTATTTATTTGTTATTGTGTTAGGTTTCCTAATCAATGAAAATATAGGTGTTATTATTTTTTTAATGGTAAAAAGTGTGAAAGCTTGTTTTTGCAACATATCTTAATAATCGTTTACTACATGTGTAGAACTGTAACATGGTTCAACAGATTTATAATTGCCAATTTTGTAGAATTTTCAAGGCAATTACAATGACAAAGTCAATTATCTTAACTAAAGTACAATTTAATTATGATTACTACAGCAACAGATTTTTTAAATTACAATTATAGTATGCCATAATTGTAATTAATTATGGGGTTGGGGGGAGGGTTAACGCCAATAATCCATACATTAGGATCAAAGTAAGGCTGCCCTGCACTTAAGGGTAGATTCTATTAAAAGTGCGTTCCTCTGCTCTTTCCTCCAGGACGACCGTCAGCTTTGTGGCCTATTGCTGCTCCAGTCATTGCCTCAGGACCTTTGACCTCCAGGGCTGACAACACCCACCACCCCCCCTCCTCTCTGCGCCTCTACCTCCGCTCTCAACATGTTCATTGGTTCCCTGACATTGTGTTGCCAATCAGTTACTGTAAGTGTGATAGGTCTGTGTGCCTCTGCTAAAACAATTGTTGAAAACACACACATGACGCTCCCAACTGTGGTCGTCACAATAACGAGTCATTTATAAACACAGACTGGACATTAACACAAATCACAAGTTTCAACATTCAAGGACTCTCAGATTTGAGAAAAAATATATCAATGGCCATGTTTACATGGGAGCTTAAATTCCTCTTTAAAGCAGAATGAAGTTAATTCCTCTTTAAACTGACTTATTTCCTAATGCTAATTTAATTTCAAATTAAACTTCAATCCGAATGAAGTGGCTGGTTTGTTACGATTTTAATTCCGATTTAGATAATTCCTCTTTCTTGAAAACACTTAACTTGCTTACTTGCGTGATTTACTGCAATGACTATATAATCCAAGATGGCCGTCCGGACTAGAGCTGAGACTGTTTATTTATAGGCAGTAGCTGTTAATATGTAACACGTATCCATATACCGGCATTCTATCTGTACGCAACCCTCATTGGCCAGTTTAGGTCATGTGATAGGTGCACCACTTGACCTAAACTGGCCAAGGAGACGCTACGCACTTGTACTTCCGTTTGTATTAATATGTCAACTACGTTACAGACTAACTAACCCTAACCGCACGGAATGGTCACGTGACTTCTGGTAACGTCATCTTTCGTACGGTTAGAATGCCGGTGTATGGGTACGAATTACGTACTAGGAGACACTTCCTTATTTTATAAGAGCCTTAGAATACATGGATATAATAAAAAGATTTGATGGATGATGGCATAAACATGCAGACTTTCACACGGACACACACTGAGTTATTAAACACACGCAGAGCTACTATCTTAACCAGGGAGCAACTATTTATTCCTGGTGATTGTTTTCCGGAGTTTTACTGGGATTTTTACCGGTGATTAGTTCCTATCTCCCTTCCGCTCTGCGATCCAAACTGAAACCGTGTGTTATTGTCGAGCTGCTGCTACAACACTACAATCAAAATTGGAGCCGACAATAAAAGGTTTGTTGTGTGTTTTTCCTGATAGACGTGATACGTCACGTTCGCCCCCTGTCCAATCAGAGCCTTCCCAACCTCCAGACCTGACGCAGAATTAAATACAGCCGAATAAACTGGTTTTCCATGTAAACCTCAATTCGGGAATTACTATTTCCATGTAAAGATGAAGCAGAACACTGAAATTCTGAATGATTTCATTCGGAATAACTAATTCCAAATTAAAAAGCATCATGTGACCGTGGCCACTGTAGCCTTTTACAGCTGATGCATCCCAGTGATCTTTTAACATTTGTTTGGTGAGTTTTACTGACTGCTGAAAGTTATCAAAGGGTTGTAATAATAACCCTAAAGAATGTGCTCCGGTTCATTTTCAGCTGTTTTTCCATGGAGTCGTTGGGTTTACTCAAATAGAAAGATTTGAAAATTTTACAACAAACTGGTTTAAAAACCTACACTGATGAAGTGCAAGTTATTTCTTGTTTGTGTAATGGCATTGTTCTTACTTCTACAAGTTGTTTTTCTGTCAGTGTTAAAAGGAGGACTTAAGCATCACAGCCAGTACGTTTTGACTGAGTTTAGGAAATATTTTACACTAACACATCAGAAAACTGATGTTTAGTCTGTCATGGGCTTTTTTTGGTTACATAAATCAAACAGTTTTAGTAGCACATTGGTGGACTGTCGAGAGGTGCTGTTTCATGCCGTTACCTGTGTTTGATGCTCACTGAAGTCGTATGTATGGTTTGGATATTTTACAGTAAATGTTTAAGAAGTGACTCTGAGTTTTTTTTTTTTTTTTTTAAACATTGAAGCTTAAAGATTGAAATAGGGCCGGCCTTGCCACCGGGCAACCCAGGCGGTTGCTTAGGGTGCCATCTGCTGGAGGGGCGCCAAATTTCACAAAATAAATAAATAAATAAATAATAATTTAAAAAGGTATAATAAATGTGACACACACCCTTTACAATCACTGTACATGTTTTCCTTTAATTAAACATGACTATTAATTACAGACGTGTGACGTTTTAAACAACATTGGAGATGTTAATGATTGCTTAAGATTGCCTGCTCTTTATTTGCTGCTTACAAGCAATCTTCTGCCCATATTCATGCTTAATTTATTTAATTTTCATTGATTTATTTTACCTCATTCTTTACATCGCTTTTTTTTTTTTTTACATATATTGTAATTACTGTTTTATTCTATATAATTCTGTTGTGTTGTTTGCACATTGTGTTCTTGGGTTTTAGTGACAGGAGTCGTTTGTTCAAGATTTGAGATGATCTCTTCTTTTCTTTCATCAGTGGAAAGAATAATACAAATTTGTTTTTGGAGATTACTTATTTGCCTTGAATGTTTTATTACCGCTTTTTCCCCTCTTAGCTGAGGATGCAAACGACCCTGAAGGGGTTTTTTTTTTTCTTTTGGTCCCGGCACCCAAGTAACTGTAACCTCCACTGCTTAGCATTGGTTGGCATTCACCCTTAACATCACATCTCATTTGTAATGACCTTTTAAATTACTTGTGTCAAGCTCAAGGCTTTAATGCTCCCAATTCGGCCCACAGGAGAAAGTAAAATGAAGGGGAAAACATGAGTCATTGTGTAAATCACCACCTAATTCATTTGTCGATACCTCCAAATACACGATTTCAATGAAAGTGCATACTTTTTTCCATGCCTATACCACATGATAGCAGTCATTTTTAACTTCAAATTGTTGTAAGTACTCTGTTTTTCTGAAATCCTACAATTTTCTATAAATTATTCCCCAACATTAAATAAAAATTGGTCACAAAACCAATGAAAATTTAAGACCCTGTAGGGACTGAAATGTGTCACTTATTGCTTGGATATTGTCGGTGCCTTACATTCCTAAAATACTATTATAAGTGGAAGTGCAAACTTGGGCACATGAATGATAAAATGACTCATTTTACTGCATATATAATCTGCAACCCACTTGATATTAAACTGTCTGTATTTGGCCCCTGAATTAAAATGAGTTTGACACCCCAGTTTTAAAGGATATTTTCCAGATGGCAGATTCATATCATGCATACAGTATTTATAGGTTTTCTTCTTATATCTCTCTTTTTGCATTCACCATTTTTAGCAGGATCTTGATTTGACATTGTTGAGTCCTTCAGAGACATGAGAGCAGCATATTTATTTCTGTTGGTATAAAGTCACAGATAAGTGAAGCAGAATGCTCAATGATATGTGGATTGATGACATGTTGAGGCGAGATACAAGCTGGATGGAGGTCCTCTCTGTCTCCCTTCAGCCGTTTACCCTCCCTGTGGGACTCTCATATATCTGCTGACTGCACGTAGGAAGTAACGGTAACATGCTCACATGTGATCATAAGCTGAGAAAAGCACATCTGCCTCTCAAAAATGAGGGAAGAACGAAATGAAGATGGCATGGTACCTTAATTAGTATAGAGCAGGGATAGGCAACTCTTATCACAGTGGGGGCCACAAACATGATTGTATCTGATCCAAGGGCCACATGATCAATATTCATGTTAATATTTAGAATAATGACCATTCAGAGAGGGGGAAAAGGGTTTTGCTTTTTTTTTTGGTGTTGGTCAGTTTTTAGGCGATTTGTGTGTTTTTAGAGTTGTTGGAGTCATCATTTTGTGTGTTTTTGTTAATTTTGTGTTCTTGTCATTTTGTGTTTTTTCTGTCATTTTCTTCATTTTTTGTTGTTGATTTGTGTGTTTGTGGGGTCACGTTCTGAATTGTTGTTGTTTTCTGTAATTTCTTGTCATTTTGTGTAATATTGTTAACACTTTGCGTGTCTTTGGAGCTATTCTTTAACATGTTGTTGCTTTGTGTGTTTTTGTAATCATTTTGTTTGTTTAAGTGGTTGTTGTGTCTTTTTTTGTTGTCATTTTATGTTTCATGATTCAGTTTGTGCTTTTTTTTTGTGTGTGGTTTTGTGTACTTTGTGTGTTATGTTGGGATTCACTTCCCTTCCAACTTCTTGAATTACAGTCTTTTTTGGGATATTTTTGTGGAATATTAGACTGAGGGCCACCAGTATAGAGCATTCATATACACAAGGCAATCCAATATGTTTTACATGATCAAAAAGAGCAACAGAAAACACACAATAAAAACTAAAACTAAGTTTGAAACCAACAGTAAAATGATTATGAATCGCTCTCTCAGTCATAAGCAGTCGAAAAAGAAAAGCTCTCATGTGATGCTGACTTCAGCTCTGCTGCAGTTTGTTACACGTCTTTGCAGTATAACAACTAAAAGCTGCTTCACCATGTTTATATTTTGTTGATTCACATAACACTTGTAATCAGAGGTGTTTTGTAACAAAGTAAATTTCTTTTTTTTTTTTACATGATTTGTACTTAACAAGATTTTTTAATCAGCACTTTTACTCTGCTACATTTTATAGTTAAAAATTTACTTTTACTTCATTACTTTGATTTTTGCCAACTCGTTACAAATAAAAATATGACAACAATTGATCTGATATGAGCATGTCCGAGAGCATGAAAAGAACAACTTCAGGTTTGCGTGCAGATTCTATTTATGCTTAACATACTTCACTTTCTTTTGTTGTACTTTTACTTGTGTTTTTTTGTTTTCTACAACATACTTAAATGTAACGTGAGGCGTTTTAAGACTTTTACCCAAGTCATTTTCTAATGGGGGACTTTCACTTTTACCAAAGTAATTTTCAGTTGTTGTATTTGTCCTTTTACTTAGTTTTTTTTTCTCTTTTTTCCAGGTACTTTATATACCTCTGCTAATAATTGCTCTTAGCTGGGAAAACATGTAATTTTACATCTAGAATTTTTCAGTCCTGCTCAAGTTAATAGCATCACAGTGAGATGAACTGAAATATAATGGATATGACCACACTGGTAATTATCTGACATTTTCCATTTGAAAGACACTGATTAACTGTTTTAAAGAAACATGCAATGATGAAGGAGTTAGTAACCAGTGTTGAAATATATAACAGTAAATCTGTGTGCACAGACAGGTAGTTTAGTGGTTCCCAATCTTATTTAAATCGTCACTCCATTTTGATATCAAGAATTTCTGGTGACCTTAAATAAATTATTTTTCCATATAATTAGTATTTGGTCACGTTTGCTTTACTGTATTACTATATACACTGTATATATATATATATATATATATATATATATATATATATATATATACACAATTTGAACTACATGTATTCAAATTCAAGTACAGAATACAGATTGTTTTAATATGAAAATAATTGAAAAATGAACTATTAGACATTTCAGGCGACCCCACATGAGGTCCCGACCCCACGGTTGAAAAACACCGGTTTAGTTTGACGGTCAGTCTGGCAGCGTCTCTGTTGCTCCGCTGAGCGGCTCCAACTCAATACCGTTTGATCCTCTGACGTCACGGGGCGCGGCCATTTCACGAGAATCATCAGGAAGGAAGTGTAGTTATTCAAGCTTCAAATTAAAAGCTAAATGTATAAAATACCCTTACATTTCAATGAAAATGTATGAGAAAAGATTCTTTAAAACTACAGAAAGTTAAATCAATAAATCCACTAATAAACATAAATATAGGTCGTAAATATTTATTCGATAATAGTTGTGTTTTCGGCAGTCTTTAGAAAAACAAAAAAGCATAACAATCACACTTAATTGTTTAACTAATCAGCCATAATATTAATAATATACTATTTAATATTTACTTCACAAATTTCATCAATAACTTTTTAAATACAAAATATAGTGTGTAAATTAATATGATTCTCTATCACAATATATATCTTTTATTATGATTACTGAGTATTTTATACCATTACATACATATTATATGTAATTTCTGTCCGAGGTGAAATTGTTGCCCAATATTTGGAGCCAATACTACTTTTGCTCCCTTAATCATAAAAATGACACAATGATGATAACAAATAGTACACGTCTCAATTTTTATAAAAAGAACATTTACTGAAATCAACAAATGTGAGGTAGAACGACAACAAATAATAATAATAAAAAAAACATTTAATAAGTAATAAAAACAGGTGATTTGAAACAAGAACGAGTAAAACAAATATATGTATTTAACAAATATTAAAAACATTTGATGTAGAACAAGAGAATGTAAAAAAATCCTTTAGGGAGTTCCATCATTTTACCCCTGCGATTGTTATACTCATCCTTTTCATTGTTGTTCTTTTGCATCTTGAAATGTAGTTTCCCTCTTAAAGCATATTTCCTGTAACATTTTTGGTAGTGCACCTTTTCATGCTTTATAATAAATCATTTGGACAGTTTTGAGGTCTGGGAGTTTTAAATCTGGTGCGGTGGTTTTATTGTGTAAAATACTGAACGGAAGTGTAAAGGTACACAGATGTAGCTTGATGGGTGGGTGCGTGCGTGCGTGCGTGTATGTGTGTCACCGGGAACAAACCTGTTAACGGAGCGGACAGACATTTTTCCACAGTGAACAAACCCGAAGACAACAACAACAACAACAACAAAGAGGAGAGGAGGAGCAACGCAGGTACAGATTATTTAGTGTGAATTTTACGTTTAGAAGACGATGAGAAAAGTTGGAATTCTTCATAAAACAGACCGTGTTTCTGTGTCGGGTTCATGTTTCCCACTTTAAGCTTCATTTGCGACTATTTTTAGAAAGAACAAGTGTGTGTTGTTGGTGTGTAGAGAAAAGGAAAAGTACACGATGTAGAGACTCATTTTCTGAGCTTTTGTTAGTTTTCAATGTTTGTAAAAACGCTTTATTAAAGCTGCACTAGTTCGTCCGAGCAGCAAAGTTGTGTGGCTTTGAAAGGCGGAGGGTTTTCAGCACCGCGGACAGTTCACTCTCTCAGCACCGTGTCACAGTACTACAAACTATAAACACTTTTATAATACAGCGTTAGCGCTAAAAAACTCACTTTTAATCACATAAACGTATCAAATCCCTCTTTTTGACAGTTTGTTTAGTGGTTTCTTTTCTTTAAAAAGCAAAATAAATAGTCTAAATAGAGCTAGTTGAAGTAGGGCAAGACAGGAAAGACGAAAAGTAGTTCCACACTTGGAATTGTATGTTTAATTCTAATTATTACAAAATGAAGGCATGTGTCTGGTTCACAATTACATTCAGACTCAGTGTATTATTATTATTATTATTATTATTATTATTATTATTATTATTCTAGGGAGCACTTTTATCATGATTGCCATTGGGGTTTCTTTAAGATTTCCACTGTTTCTGTGAACTGATCCAAGCACAGTTACACACACATTCACTCCTTCTGAAGGCTGAATTCCAGCTCTACTTCTTGTCTATTAGTTTTAATGTTTTAACAGTTAAACGCAGGGTGTTAGCGCTCAGTGTTTCCTGTCCCTGGTGTCCATCCGTGTTAATGTCAGTGAGGATGAAGAGCTCAGGCCTGGCTTAAGCAGATCAACCCGTGAGAGTGTGTTTTGTCTTTGCTTGGCAGCCATGTGTTGTTTGGAACCATGATCAAACAGGTAGATTTAGTATTATTTAATTGGATGTATAATAACGTTCTGGATCCTTGCATGTCACACAGACACAGTCATAATGAGACCAAGGGTATTATTTTTAAACTATATACCGATTTCAGTAGATGTTATCATAAGCATACGGGTTATAAATTACACAAGCATTCTTAATCCTAACAGTTTGACTTTGTCTAAGACGTAAAAAAAAAAGATTTTTGACGTGAAAACATATCTCTGACATGTGGAAGAACAGAATAGTCTGGTGGTGAGGGGACTAAAATTCAGGGTTTTAATGGGCGTGGCTTCAGTCAGGCCACAGGTTTCATGTGTGTAGCTCCGCCTCCAGCTTTAGGCCACTCCCATACATCAAAACACAGAGGGGTCATTCCATGTCATTTCAGCAAATGGCTCACAGACTTCCGTCTCAAAACATTCTGAAAATTTTATCAATTGTTCTGTGATTATATAGGCACACTGTAGATTTTTAGTTAGATCGGATTCATACTTTTTGAGATATGTGTTGATTTCCACGCGTCCGTATTTTTCTTTCATTTTCAGCTTCCAATATGTCACAAGAACTACATCACATAAGTATAGTAATACAGCTCCATCTACTTTCTCAGAATATATAAAAATATCTGCTATACATCCTATCTGGTGGACATGCCAGCCCCTCAAATTTGGGGAAAAAATTTGGGGTTTGGGTCTGAAACCATGTTTGGGTCTTCAGCAAACAACTTAGTATATGCCTCCTCAGCTCCCTGTAGTTTGATCAGCTTAAAGCTACAGTATGTACATAGACTGTTCACATCACTAATAATTAGTCACATATATGCATTGGTTCTTGGGTGACACGCTCTTGAAATCCAAAAAAAACTCTTTTTTTTAAAACTATTTCTATTGGCCTATAACAGCATTTGGGAATGTAAGAAAAATCTGATCTCTGTTGTAATTTATTGCATAAACATGACTCTTTCTTAGGATATAATTTCTTTTTTTTATGTGACTTATTCATTTTTATTTTGGAACCCAACTTTTGGTTACTTCATCACTCGCAAATATGGAAAATCCTTTACATGAGGCTATTGTAGCTTTCCTCTGTGTCATTTATTGTTTATTAGTTATTCATTAGTAACATAAACAATATGGACAAAGCTGATAAAATTATAGGGAGCTGAGGCATATACAAAGTTGTTTACCGAAGGTCAAAAACTTCTTTCCAATTTTGATGGGCTGGCATGTCCACTAGATAGGATGTATAGCAGATCTTGTTGTATATTCTGAGAGAGTAGGTGGAGCTGTATTACTATACCAAATATCAGTTTCCTATTTAGTGTGAATCCTGAGATATTTGAAGCTGAAAATGGAAGAAAAATAAGGATGCACAAAAACCGACACGCCCCCCTTACTAAATTGGCCACTTCTCAAAAACTATCTTTCCAATCAAACTAAAATGTACGGTGTTTATTGAAAAATTCCGAAAACAATTGGTAAAAAATTCAGAATCTTTTTAGATTGAAATGCGTGGGATGTCCTGAAAATGTGTTGAAATGACATGGAAAGACCCAGATGGGAGAAAGTGAGAGCAACAGGAAAACAACAAGGATTTGAGACTATTCTAACACAAAGGTAGCGCCCACTGAAGGCTATTATTAACATTATTGTGCTCTAGTTTGCAATGCCATGTATAAATATATTATAACATATGTACGGCACTGATAATATCAAAGCAACAAGTAACACATATTTCAATTTATTAGATTTTGTGAACCTTTTTTTATGTAATTTGGGGAAAAGTTTGTGAAATTCTTTGAAGGAAATTGCAGGATTTGGGAAAAATTAGGAATTCTTTTAACAATTTGAGCTAAAAAAAATGACTGCCATCATGTGATATAAGCATGAGGAAACTGTGAGCCTCACTAATATTGTGGAGTTTCTGTATTAATTTGGAGATATTTAGCTGAGATGTCTACAAACTAATTAGTTGGTTATTTACACAATTATTCATGGTTTTTCTGACTTTTTTGCTTTCTGCTGCTGCAGGCCAAATTGGATGCTAAAAATGTCCGGATTTGTCCCCTGGGCTTTGAGTTTGACACCTGTGTCCTAGAGTCTTGTATTTAACTTTTCTTTGGCTGAGGTTGGTGATTTTGCCGTGCACATTGAACTGGAGCCTAGATGATACATAGATGTCTTTTATTTTTTGTCCCATTTTTTGAGTCTCAGCTTAAACATCGTGAACAAATCAGGGGTGTTCAAATCATGAGTGTCCTGATGTGTTCCCGCTTTCACTCCGGTCATCATCTCCACGCCTGCTCCTCCACCCTCTTCCCAGGAATGCATGCAGACAAGCACTCCATGTTTATTTTACTTTCATTCATTTTCATTCTCCTCAACTGCCTGCGTCTGGTAGTTCTCGGCTGTTATACTGATTGAATTTCAGTGTGATCATCTAAAAAAGATGCCACATTGCATTTTTTTCTGCATGCATACCCTTTGAGTTTGAGCCGAGAGATCAGATTTGCTAATAGTCTGTGAAAAATATGACCTTTTTCAACAATCCAAGGTGTTAGTGCACTTGCTACATCACACTGAAGTGATCAAATTGTGTGTTCACATTCACTAAGGCCTTGAAAACTATAATAATTTCAAAATATGGTCTAAAACCTAAACATTAAAAGGTATGTAATGCACTGTCTATATTGAGAAGACACTATATTTCCCTATGAGGCTTTATTTAAAATTTTTCAAACCATTTTTTTGAAAAACAACTGAAGATCTTATAGATTTTTGATGAAACCAGCTACTGTTAAGGATTGGTTTGTGGAAACTGGCCAATCAGACGAAAACATAATGTTAAAAAATCAAAAGGAAACTATTGTTAAAAAAATCTCTATTGATTATGGATGAATTGGTTGGTGTGAGATGTTTTTCTACCTGTCTATCAAGAAGAATTAGTTCAAAAATTCCAATAGGTCATATGAATCAGGAGCACTTTAGGGAGACAGGATAAGCTAAATTAATTAAGATGGAAAAATAATTACATTACCTTCAAGATCACCTGTAATTAATTTTAACTGCAAGCTCTTTTTAAAGATCATATATAATAGTAATGGTTTAATCGAGTGACTTGGAATAAAAGTCAGCCAGGTTATCTTATTCATTTAAAATCATGCAAAAATATGAAATAAAAGGGAATGAAAGAGAGAGAGGACTGTTCAAATTGAAGTTTGAAAGGTAGTTAAACAAATGAAAGAGTTACTTACTTACTTTCCCACCCCAATGTCCTCCTTGACTTGTCTAAGATTACTCTCCCTTCTACTCTCTGGTGTCGTACAGCGTAATCTCAGTTGTGTCTTGTATGTAAACAGTGCAGCCGACTGCCAGCCGTGGCTGCTCTGATGTGCAACAAGAGCTCACAATAACAGTTAAAGAACATCACTACAAAAATGTAAATAAAAAAGAAAATCACAGAAATCAGATCAACTTCACGCCACATCTGACTGAAAATGGCTGCTTTCAATGGATTGTATTTTAAGGTATGATTTTTTTTGCAAAAAGGTATTTTGAATGTCAGGTTTTAAAAAAAAAAAAGTGCACATATTAGCCCTCATTTAACAACCTTGCTTGAAAACGAGTGCAAATCAGAGTGGACCAACATGTGATTTATAAAACGTTCGTATCTTATCAATCCCAGCGTACAAATGATCAGGTGTTGATAAATCTGGCGGCTGAATTCGATCATCATTAACATGTTACGCCCTCCTGTTTTGGAATTGGCATCCTCACATAGCAAAACAAATACTTGCTTTCTGAACGTGTGAAAATGGGACAAAAGAGCTTATTTAAAAGCTCTGTGGAACAGAGTCGGCTACCGAGCAGGTGCAGTCTGCCCCCCTGTGTGCGCTGCGAGCAACTTCCCAACAGAGATCCTGGAGAGAAGCACGGACATATCGTTTACATCAGTCTGCACGCTTGAAGCAACAAATATCACATTAAAATAAATTAACGATCGAGACCCTTAAAAAAGCCTTAAAATGAATAAATGTTGTCCCTTCTGTGTTTATTATGCCTTCAGCCAATTTCACCTATAATTCATTGCATTACTGATTATTGCAGTGCATTTGTAAAAGTTTAAGGATCTTTTTACATTTAAAAGCATGAATGAGGTCCTGTTTCCTCCATACAGTCCACAGTGATGTGCTGTATGTAGGAAATAGGACCTTATTCTCCATTACAGAGCATAGCAGCAGCAAAAAAGTGGTATTGGTAATAACATGGGCTTTTTAAGAATTTTTTTTTGCTTAATTCGTTTTAACAATCCATTTAGATATGTCCTGAATGTGTTTGCTTATGCTTAAATTACAGCTGAGTCTTGTTTAATATTTCATTTTCAGACTCAGTCAGATTTTGCTGCAGCATCACAAATCCACACACTCAGATTATCGTACACGAGCTCAGACCTGACGTGAGATCTGATCCTGGCTTATGCTCACGTCACGATTGATGAATACCGAAGCTTGCATGAATTTGTGTTTAAACACATTTTATGTTATATACATGACTAGTACAGATACCCTTTAAAAAACTGTGCAAGTGAGCTTTTCTAAATCTTAGAAAGTTAGAAATAAACAAAAATACATCAAACTAAATCACCCATTACGTGTTTTAGATGTGCTTTTTCATAGTGAGCTGTTGTTGTTATTTTCACACTATTCTCCTGGCGCTCTCAGATAAATAATGCAGTACTAATAATCACTTTGTCACCAGCAAACGCCATCTTGTTTTTGTGACGTTTAGAAGGTTCTGTTCCAAACTGCATCCGTTCTCAACACATCTCACATCTTCACGGTGACATGATCCATGTGTATTGATCGGGATGACAGAGCAGATCTGAAGTAATCGGATTCCTGTTTCCCCCAAGTCAGCATTAAAGTATCATTGCACGCAACAGAGAAATAAATGCCTGTGTCCAATGTGGAGGATTTTATTGTTAACTATCAAAACTTGGCTACAGGCTACAGCTCTATATGCACTGTCATCATCACAGTCCATGTGTCAATGTGTTGGAATGAACAGCGTGTACAGAGCAGCAGGTTGACAGGTGTCCATTTGAATGTGAGGATGAAGGACGAGAGCGGAGAGAAAAAAACTGTTGTAAAGTGGGGGTGGTGTGAGCGTGTTCCTCTTGATGTGTGCGTCTGTATTCATCTGTTTGTCTGTGCGTAAGTTACTTTTGTGCGTTTCACATTACGTGTTTGCTAGAGTGAGCTGAAGAGAGAAAGGATGCCGACGTAAAAGAGACGACAGCATGTAATGGGAAAGTTGAATAAGAGCAAGAGGCAGCGTGGTTCATGTGTTATGTAAGCGTTGTGTGTGTGTGTGTGTGTGTGTGTGTGTGTGTGTGTGCGCGTGAGTGTGTGTGTGCAGGACTACAGTTTAATCCAGTGGGTTTTATCCTCAGTGAATGGGACAGTGGGGCTTTACAGTGATTATCTCCTACAGGCCACAGATGATTGCTTTGAATCTCCTAGATGTCCCAAATGTTTTCCTGCTGGTCATCATCTCCATTCTTTACATTTTAAACTAGGGCTGGGCAATATCCCTGAAAAATGTATCACAATATAAGTGTTTCATTTCAGTCGATATTGATAATTATTGTTTCTTTTTTTTTTTTTTAATCTATTCAAAATAAGAACCAGAAGAAAAAAGGCCAAATATAAATACTTTTATTTTAAACGTAATCTTTAAAAGAGAAAAAGGTCACAAAACTATGGAAAAAAAATAAAAATAAACTGTTCAATGTAGAAAATATACACACTATAACTAAATACTTAACCAAAGAAAATGTGCAACGCATTTTGTAAATAATAAATCAGTGTACACCTGAGGTAGAACTAACATCTCTGACGTGAAACAAACAGCAGGGTATTACATTAAGAAAATATTATGGGGCAATTTTGGCCTTTTTTTTTATAATGAAAATATTGCATTTCACAAGTTGGGACGGATGAATAGCGACATTAGTTTTATGCTAACCTTTATTTCACATGACATGTTAAATCTCACCATAAGCAAATCAGTGGCTCTTTGTGTTTTGATGACGGAGTTGTTGCCATTTTTTTCCAACAGAGTTCAGTAAAAGTATCGAACATTCTGTCGCTCATATTTTCTATTGATATTGATGACATCTTTATCATGATATATATCATTATCTTTTTATGGTCCAGGCCTATTTTAAACATATACTGTGAGGCTTGGGGTCATTTCCATTTTTAAAATACAATTACGCCTTCATTCATCCATGCTTAATTATGACCCAATTACGATTACGTTGACCTGCATTTTTTTCTAATTACAATTAAAGGTATGGTAGGTAATTTCCTCCAGATACACTTTTTAAGTTTTTGATTGAAATTGTCTTTATGTCCTGCCAGAAATTAAGCTCTGAAAAAGGAACAAAGAAAATCTGTCATCTGTAGCAGCTGTAAATCTTTAATAACTTTGACCAATGAAAAAAGACTTCTTTTTTTTTTTAACCAATCATGTCTCCCTGTCTCCCTGCTCGTTCTCGACCCCTCGCGTGCACGAGCCCACTTGGTAGATGCTACATTCAAAATCATTCTAGTTTTTGAAATATACCTACCCTGCGTTTAAAATAACTTATTTTACTTATTAAATTATTATTTTCCCTCTGAAATCAATTACAATTCCGTTCACAATTAATAAAGTTCCACCACAATTAATCACAATTATTTACCCTTAATAAATAACACCATAAAACGTATCTTTCCACTGTTAAGGTAAGGTTGTGTTGATTCAGTCAAGGTTTTTCAGGAAAATAAAAAACATTATGTGCCTCGCGGTGATGGCAGTTTATCCCGATTCTGTCAATTTCTACTTTTAAACGTTTTCATTAGTCGATTCAGTGATTCCGTCCACAATTCCGTTAACGTGGATTTTATAGGGCCCTATATTGGTATTAATGTTCTTGGTGTGGGAGTCTGAGCCTATTTCTGTCAGTATAACACAAGATTTATATATATATTTTAAAATAATAAAATGATTCTCAAGAGAACTGGCAGGTAGTGGCAAAAGATGACGTGAAACATAATTTAAGAATTGTTAACTACGTATGTTGTGGCACTTCTGAATGGAATGAGACGGAGTTGAGGTTTAGGGTTGCTGGTCAGATGCGGACACAGGGTTTATCAGTGTACGATGGTATCTGGCCTGCTTAGGGCAGTGTGACCAGAACCAGGAGAGATTCTGTAATCACATGTCAACATATGTATAAGCCATAGAACTGTAACATTTTCATCAATTTAATTAGATAAATGTAATTTCTGTCAATTTCTAAGTCAATTATCTGAACTCAATTACAATTCAATTATGATTAAACAGCAACAGATTTTTTTCAATTATGATTTCAACTGTGATGACATCATAACTGTAATTAATTATCAATTACGCAATTGTAATTATAATTGACCCCAACCCTGTAAACTGTATATTTGATAAAAGTTAACCCTCCTATTTTTCTTAGGGTCATTTTGACCCCATTCCATGTTTATTTCGTTGACTTTTTTTGGTTTCACATTTTGTGACTTTTCCTAATTTGAGTGGTGCAATTGATTAAGAATAAAAGCATCATGATATTTTTTTTCAATCGGCTGAACGCATATTGCACGCAATGGTGTTCCTCTGGGGTCAATTTGACCCTAAGCGTTTTAGCTGTGTAAAACTTTGCAGGTGCAGAGTTGATACTTTTGAGTTGATACTAGGGATGCCCCGAAATGAAAATTTGACGCTGAATCCGAAGCCGAATAAAATATAAACGCTTGGCCGAATACCGAATAATATAATATAATATCGAATGCGGTTTTTCACTATTTTTTTAGATTGTGCATAAATAGCCTGAATACATTTTTAGACATGTTTTTTAAAGAAACTAAATGTTTATTGAATATTATGACATTTTAAAAATATTCCAGTAGCCTTTGCTTTTCAAAAAAAAGCACAACAAAATTTTTCATTTACAGTATATTAGGCCTTCAAATAAAACAAAACATGCATTTAAAAAAAAGGTTAAGTGCATTAAAGGGGAGGTATGATGAAAAAATCACTTTCTAATGGTTTTGCTACAGTGATATACATCCCTTTAGCCTCATTCAGAGGGACAGAGTTGAAAAAGTTCTGTTTCCTCCCTCCTTTGTTATTCCACATTTAGTAAAAAGTCAGCTTTAAACGGGTGAGTTGGATTTTACCTACGTTGGCAGCTGACGTCACCTAACACGCCTCCAAGAATGTGAGCTCCTCCCTCTCCAACTATCTAACAGCTAAAACAAACACTGCGGTTTAATATAGAATATGTATTATACTTTATTGCCATATATGTAAATACAAACTGCACTACTTTTTCTGCTGCCGATCATGTTGGGAGTCACTGCTTGGAGCCACTGACCCATTGTTTACACACATCAGCTGTTAGCACTCCGTGCTAATGCTACACCAGTCTATGCAGTGAGACCCAGTGAAGTGTAAGGAGGAAACGTTGGAGATGTTTACGGATTCGTGGCTCACGGCGCTAACAACGGACTCGGTTGTGGAATTGGACGGTTTCCAACTTTTACGCAGTGACGGACGATGGAGAGCACTAAGAAAGGAGAGAGTCTGGTTGTGTTTGTGTGTGAAAAGGAGGAGCTGCTGCTGTGCTCCGGCAGCAATGCGCACACACTTTTTCAACTCAAAATCACTGCACGTTGTTGATTGCATCACACGCTACTATTCAGCCTTGCTTTTAACTCAGTAAACCGAAGGCCAAATGTTCCTTTTTTTGTAATATTCGGACGAATATATTCAGTGCCAGAATATTCGGTGCATCCCTAGTTGGTACATGATAAAGTAGAACTGATATTTTCCTCGCTGTGGGGTATTAAAAATATTCTTCATTCTGTGAAAGTCATGAATGTTGTACCCAAAATTAGAAAAATTTTTTTACCTGATCAAATCAAATCAAATTAATCTTTACTTTTTTTTTTAAATTTTTTTTTTAAACACTCTTCATACAATAAAATGCAGTTAAAAATAAAAAATAAATAAAACATCCACCCCTTACAAACCCACCGCACACAAACACACAGGTTAAAATAAGGACAATTTGGTGGTGCTGCAGGAAAGTTCACATCATCACCATAACCAATACGGTTCATACTATTGTGGTCAATAATGTTAGTACATTTAAGGAGATTTGGATAAATAATTAATTAATTAATAATAATGGTGGTACTAGATAACATGTCAAGGTTTTATTATCAAGGGCTTATTTATGCATTCAAAAAATTAACAAAGTGCCTGACACAAAATATTGGTCAACAATTTTCTGAAAATCATTTTCTGGAGTCAAATATGTTTGGGGTCAGATTGACCCCAACGGTGAAATGTGTTAGTAATAGTGGTGAATGCTAGCGATGGTTGCAGACGCCCCATAAGGAGCTAAAACAGCTTTCAATGCATATTTGATGCGTACACTTCTGTTTCTCTCCTTCTCTGGTAAATCTGCACATCTCGCCTGTTAGTTCAAAGATATGTTATAATCTGAGCCAACTGTAAAATTCCTGCTTAGAAGTGTTAAAAAAACAGAGCCTGGCATCCTAAATGTTGCTGTTTTTGCATTCACTGCCTAATAATCCACCTCCTGTTCTGCCTGCAGTTCCTTTTCCTGCTCGGTATCACCTTGAAGTGTAACCATTAAAATCAATCTGGTATTGACTGCATTTTTAACGAAGAATCTCTTGTACAACAAAACAGGTCACTTGCTGTGATGGAGGCCACTCCTCTACATTTCCACAGTTAATTTCCGCAGCAGATTTTTCAGTGTGTCCTTCTCTCCATAGGGAATGTTTTATTTTGTTGAGGCCATATTGTCACAGCGGGTGTTGCTGTGGCCAGGAAACCAGCTTGTTCTCTTCACATTATTACAGTGACCTTTATTAACCATGAAAACTGGAGGAATTAGTTTACTAAGGTTTTATTTATTGATTTGACTTTCATTCCTTTTGAAAGGAAAGGTGTGGGATAAGGAGGGATATTATCACAATATCCTTGCTTTATTTTATCAAGTACACCTAAATATTTGTCTTGGACAGAAGGAACATGAGCAAGTAGACATGTTTTGGCATGATGTCACACATGCAGAAGTGGTTTTGCTCTAACTTAACCAGAGAGGCAGAAGAGCAAAATATTCTGGGACTACATGGTGGAAAGATGAGGGAAATGAGTGAGAAAACAGAGCAAAGTTTGGACACATTTTAAAGTTATAGGTAGAGTGTAGAATGAGCCGTTTAAACATTTTATATCATACAGGATCCAAAGACAACCTGCACAGACACAGGAGAACAGTCAATCCATCAATGACATTAACTGGAGTTTTTTTGTTTTACAATTTATGACTGAAGCCCTCTGGTCTCTATACAAAAGAACCTTATTTAATACTTAATTTTATTTCATATTTTTATTGAATAGTTTTGGTTTTTTTCATACAGATGCTTTAGTAATTATTAGTGTATGCTGTATCTACTCATTTGCAGTTTCAATTAAAGTATGTGTCGCATTATCCATCCATGCAATGTTATGTTCCTCTTGTGAAGTGGGTTTTGACAAAGGTGTACAGCTTTTTAACTTCTGGTACGATACAGATATTGACCAATACCGATATCTGCCCAATATTCCCCTAAACAAGCCACATTACAGAACTCACTCACACGTGCTGTCCCTTATAGGAGAAAAAGGCAAAAGTGGCACATTTTGTGCAACTGTTTGTTAATAAATGTGTCAGTGAAATATTGCGTTTTGGTCCATATTGCCCAGCCCTAATTTTGGTCACCGAAAATTGCCCATAACTTCGTTTCCATGGTATTTTTCCTGTTAAAAGGGTGGCCGATGGTCTTGCAATGTAACTAATGTTACTCTTGCGACAAAATCTTGCGTGATTTCAGTGTAACATACCGGTTTTGTAAATCATAAAGCAGGGGTGTCAAACTAATTTTAGTTCAAGGGCCAAATACGGACCAGTTTGATCACAAGTGGTCATCCTGCAGGTTTAAAGGCAGGAAAACAAATAATTTTAACATTAATGTGCCCAAGTTTGCACTTCCAGTTATAAATCAGACATAAAGTATGGGGCATCAACAATATCTAAGCAATAAGTGACAGATACTTAAATGTCCTTTTACTTTATTTATTTTTTGACCAATTTTTATTTAATTTGGGGAGATTTTGTGTAATAATTTCCGAAAAATAGCATGGATTTTGGAAAAAGTTCTTTCAACAACAATTTACAGGTATAACTGAATTATTTGGTAATTTACGGTACACAATGATCATGTTTTCACTTTCTCCTGCAGGCCAAATCGGATGCTCTGTTGGGCCAGATGTGATCCAAAGCGTATAAAATGTGAAATTAATAACAGTAATTGACTCATTAACTTTCTTTCTTTGCATGTTTGGTACAATTTTATTATGTTTAATAGCCAGTAAAGTCATCTAAACCAGGATAGATGATAAAACGGAAAAGTGTAACTGGGTAATGAGTGTGTACACCCTAAAACGGAATTAGAAACATTTTAAAACAGAATATCAGAGGCCCTATAGTTTTTCTACTGAGCACCAGACCAAAAAATGTATGTGCACCCTTGCATGTATTCCTCATGTTACCACAGACTTCAGCTGGGTCTGCTTCCACAGTAAGAACAGCAGAGGTGTCCACATTAAAATCAAGGCCAAATAAAACAACCCTAGACATCTTCTAAAACAGTGGTCCTCAGGAGGCCAAAGGGTTTTCAATTCCCCCAAAAACCTTTGCTCACTGAATAAAATTCAATTTTCATTAATTTTTTATTTAATGGAATACATATTATTTTGTATTACACAATTTTAAAATATAATACACACAAACACAAGATAGTGATGATATTATCTATCATGGGGCAATAAGGCTAAACAGAAACACTAATAAAATACTAGATTCAGCTGAATCAAATTGAAGCCATTCCAACTTTGTTTTGGTTATATAAGGTAGAGTGTGTGTAAAGTGTGCTAGTTCACTCTGGTCTATTTGGCTGAGTGTGTGTATGGTTGTGGTCACATGCTTGGTATTAGCAGTCAGGCAGAAAGCAGTGGCTGAACTGTCTGAATAGTTTATCCCTCAGGCTGCCATCGTGCTCTGTACTCAGGTCTTGCACTCATGTACTCATATCTTAGCGTATGTGTTCAGTGATTATAGGTCAACAAAAAAACTGATGCACATGTGGATTGTGGGGGACAACTTTTGTTATTTGGAAATAGAAATATGCAGCTAAAGTCAGGAACTTCTGTTAAGTTTGGAAAGTATGAAGCAGAACAAGAATGTAAACATAAAGAAGAGTTGATGCGCTTAAGGTTTATCTGATCTCTGTGGTGTGGAAGAAACTAATGTGTTGTGAAGGTTGTCTGAGAGTGGATGATGTGAGCTGGCAGCACTACACTTACTTCCTCTGAGTTTCCCCTGACAGGTCTGACTGTATGAATGTATACGTAGGCTCTGTGTATAGCACTCACCAAACAACACATTAGTGGATGGAGGGCAGTCCATGCTAAATCATGCCTGTCTGTTAGTGAGGGTAAAGGTATTATTATCATCTCCATTATAACAGCAGCCTGTTCGACGCCATCAATGATTTTTCCTCCAATATCTCTAAACATGAAAACTTGACTCGTGACATTGTGGAATATGATATTTAATGGAATCTTCCACTGTTTTTACAAATGTGGCCTAAAATCTTTGAAATGTCCTCATTAGAAGATTTATGTCTTATAAAATGTATTTTCTTGCACCATATTTTTTTATTAACTTTTAAAAATGGGACTACTTTACCTTTTTAAAGTCTGTGGTCCGCCATCTTGAAATCACGTGATTGATGATGTCACACTGCACCATTTGCCTGTAAACATCCAACTGTTTTTTTTTGGAATGAAACTTTCAGCCTGATTTTTAGATCATTTAGCAGCTTTTTTTCCGTCAAAATGCCAATTTGTGCTGCTTTTGGTTGCTCTAAATAATCAGGAGAAGTTAAAGATGTCGATATAAACCTCTTTTGTTTACCAAAAGAGGGTAAAAACAGTTGTGACCCAAAAAATAACCTATGACCGACGGGGACGACAGTTCCAACTCTGCGGTTTGGTCGTAGACAATGAAGCAGAGAAGAAGAGCTCTCCTAAGGGACCTTTAGTGTGTTGAAGACACACAAACCCTGAGGATAGAAGTTCTATTGGGTGGGAGTCCTTCAGCTGTCCATGATTTACTCGCTAACTTCAGCCACCAGACTGTCAGCTGCATACTGTTTCAGGGAGAGTAAAGGTCCCTTAGTTAACAAAGTTAATAAAACAAATATGGTGGCATAGATGTTCTAGTACATTTCAAAGATTTTAGGCCACATTTATAAAAACAGTGGAGGATCCCTTCAAGATTTAATCAATAATCAGTACATTATGATAGGAGTGGGATTTTTTTGCATTTCTTTACGGTGGTATGAATATTCCGGTAGGAAAGGTAGCTTGTGAAAATGTTTACAGCGGTTAAGAAGGAAAACAAACTTTTTTTTCAATTTAGTCTTTAAATAAATGAACATATGATTATACTGTCTGCCACTTACTGACCAGGATTATTTTATATAACTCTTCTGTAAAATACTTACTGCGACTTAACAATGGTAATGTAGTTTTTTTTCTTTGTCCGTTTTTGTTTTCAACACTATTTCATGTGTTTAAATGCAGAGAAATTGGCTGTGTTTGAAATTGCATACTAACGTACTATCAATCAGTCAATCAATCAAACTTTATTTATTGAGTGCTTTTCATATATACAATATAATAAGTGCTTTACATCATTAAAACCTTACATACAGTACAATACAGTACCTCTGTTAAAAAAGAGAACACTGGATGCCTCTATACTGGCTAACTATAGACCAATCAGCAACCTTCCATTCATGGCCAAGATCACTGAGAAGGTGGTCTTCAACCAACTGAGTCAATTCTTAACATTCAACAAAATATTTGATAAATTTCAGTCAGGTTTTCGTTCTCATCACAGCACTGAAACTGCTCTGATCAAAGTGATCAATGACATAAGGTTGAACACTGATTCAGGAAAAGTATCTGTTCTCATTCTGTTGGATCTAAGTGCTGCATTTGACACTGTAGATCATACAATTTTGTTGCACAGATTGCAAACATGGGTTGGACTAAATGGAAAAGTAATGCAATGGTTTAAGTCATACTTGGAGGAGCGAAGCTATTTTGTAAGCATTGGAAACTTTGAATCTGACAGATTACCAATGTCCTGTGGGGTTCCTCAGGGATCTGTTCTTGGACCCCTTCTGTTTAGCCTTTATATGCTTCCTTTAGGACAAATTTTACAGAACTGTAAGGTTGATTATCAGAGCTACGCAGATGACACACAACTATATCTATCACTGAACCCAGATGACTATGGTCCCATTGAGGTGTTGTGTGACTGTTTAGAAAAAGTAAACTGCTGGATGAGTGAAAACTTCCTTCAACTAAACCATGACAAGATGGAGGTGATTGTCTTTGGTAACAAGGAAAAGAGGACCGCTGTCAGCAATTATCTTGAGTCTCAATCTTTAAAAGCTAAAGACCAAGTCAAAAACCTTGGTGATCTGATTGACTCAGATCTTACATTCAGCAGTCAGATCAAATCTATCACAAAAACATCTTCTACCACCGAAAGAACATCTCCAGAGTGAAAGGTTTAATGGCTCAGAAAGATCAGGAGAAACTGATCCATGCTTTTATCTCCAGCAGACTGGACTATTGTAATGGTCTTCTGACAGGAATCCCCCAAAAGAGCATCAAACAGCTACAGCTGGTTCAAAACGCTGCAGCTTGGGTCTTAACCAGAACAAAGAGGTCAGAACACATTACTCCAGTTTTAAAGTCTTTACACTGGCTCCCAGTCAGCCTCAGAATGGACTTTAAAGTTCTCCTGCTGGTGTATAAATTTGTGAATGGGTTTGGTCCAGAATACATCAGTGACATGTTTGTCAGGTATGAACCCAGCAGGTCTCTCAGATCTATGGACACAGGTCAGATAGTGGAGCCCAGAGCTCGCAGTAAACATGGTGATGCTGCTTTTAGTTGTTATGCTGCAAAGAAGTGGAACAAACTGCCAGCAGAGCTGAAGTCAGCATCACATGTGAACATTTTTAAATCAAAGTTAAAGGCACTTTTTTCTCTATTGCATATGATTGAGAGAGAGATTTTTAGTCATGTTGTTGATGTAATGATGATTTTACTGATGATTTTAATTGATTTTACTGATGATTTTAATTGATTTTACTGATGATTTTAATTGATTTTACTGATGATTTTAAATGTTCTTATTGATTTTAAACAATTGAATGTTTTATCAAGTAAAGCACATTGAGTTGCCTTGAGTATGAAATGCGCTATACAAATAAATTTGCCTTGCCTTGCCTTACAATAAAAAATACCCAACGCAAACATTTCACAGGAAACCCCAAGAACATCACGCACACACACACACACATAGAATTAAGATGAGGACAGTTGCACATGATACCAGGCTGGTACAGAGGATCTTGGAGGGAGGACAGCATCACAAGGGGCCATCTGCACCAGAGTTGAACATAAACTGCCGACACAGGGCCCCCAGCGCAGCAAAGAGACACAAGTCCTTCACCAGCACTGAGAGCCCAGGAGGCAGCACCACCACCATGGCCACCGTCCATCACAGGTCCCAGTGCAGAGGGCCCCCTCAACTCATACTACACACAAGTCTGACGTTAGAATTAGTACATAGTGTGCTCTAGGGATGGACGATATAGACAAAAAAAATTATCCAGAGAACTTATGGTATTTATCACGATAACGATAAAAATGACAATAAATAAAAACAATAAATAATTAAAACTATTCCCAACTAAGTATAAACAACTTTTTTACAAACACAAATTAATTTGTATAACACTCGACATGTTAAAAAAGGCTACAATAGCTGCTGACTCAAAGAGCTCATGGCCTGATATGTTATGGAATAAGTTAGTGCATGTGGGTCACTCTATTAGTGTCATTGTATGAAATTCATTTATTTGCTCAGTTAAAATGAATTCATTTTCTAAAAAAAATAATTACGAGGTCAGACTTGACGTATGAACGGTTGATAAATGTGGGCCATTGAGCGTGTAGTGTATAGTATGTTAGTATGCAATTTCAAACACAGCCCTTGTGCACTGAGTTGTTGCTGATAAATTGTCTTTGATGTCTTAGATTTGATGCGCCATGGGAAAAGCATGAACAAGTTGACCAGGGGGCGTTTTGAATTATTTACATATTCTGAAAGTGTGGTCTCTAAGCTTTCCAATGATGTCACATACAGTACATGGAAGTTAAATAATATTTGTAGAAGTTAATGCCATTTGAATGTTGGCAGTCTCTAAAGTAGTTTAGTGAGAAATTCTCATTCAGAGTTTTGCAAGGTTTCTCACTTCCGAGAGCAGCCAGTAACAAAAGCTGTGTATTTGCATTACATTGCATTAACTCGTTAATATAGTTTTAATGGGATTCACATTTACTGTACAATTATGTTATGTGCATGTTGTGGAGGCGATTACAACACACACAGGGGTGAGCATGTGTAACACCAAAAATACTTCCCCGTGGAAACACCGTTCTCAATACAATAAGTTCCCCCCCGGAACTCCTCAGTTATTGGGTGGATTATGAACCTGAAAACATGAGCACCACAATGTTTAGGAAACGTGAACTTTTTACTTTCTCTTCTTCTCTGCAAAACAGTTAGCAACACAGCATCCTTGAACCACAGCGCCCCCTGTGGTGTAGGCCTTCAGTAGTGAAGCACAGCAGAAACATTCATTCAGAAATAGTTTTATTTTTAAGACCCAAACTCCACTTTATGGGATGTGCTCATCTTGTTTATAACTTAATGTGCCGCTGTGGTGTAGTGAAACAATAAATTACAGCTGAAATTAAGTATTTCTGTGGTTGAAAATGAAATGAGATGAAAACGATTTGTGTGTCTGCAGCTCTAGTTAGGATTTCAAACTGCTGCCTGTGGTTATGAATTAGCTGCTGCTGCTGCGATAAAAAGACACACTTCCTGAAGCAGCATTTGTCCCAACTCATAACCAGGAGAGATGCTAAGTAGCCATGTGTTATTTGAGTGCAATTAGCATATTTTGCAAAGAAATAGTAAATAGTAAATCACTATTTATTCAGATAATAAAGGTTTTCTCAGCTTGTGTGAGGCCGACTTGCTCCTGCTTTTCTCGTGGATCATTACAAATTGTTGTGTTCCCAGTTTTGAGAATATTTGTTTGTTTGGGTTTCCTTGTGGCTGCTTTGGATTCATGGATTCTTTTCATTTGCACTGTTGGCTTTTTGGAATTTTATATTTTGGATTTTGGATAATAATATTTCATTGAATGGACTTTTTCCCCCCTTTTCTTTTCTTTCTTTTGAAATATTCTTGATTCTCCTCATCTCTGCATTTGGCTCCTCACCTACACCTACGTAACAAATTAGTCTCTAGGATTACCATGTTTTAACCATGCTAGAATTACAATTCTTACAAGATTGTGATTTCAGGCTGTGGTAAACTCTGACTTTTCTGTCTCTACTTTGTAATAATTAATCATTTTTTATATTAAGAAATTTCCATGTGAAGTTTTTTCTTCTAGTAAGCCTCCTTATGGCTTTCATCACATTTGAGGCTGAAAAAAAGGTCAAAACCCTAGAAAACCAAGCTTCTTTCTTCTTGTAGTCCATCCACTGCTATTTTTGTTACGGTGCAACATACTGAATGTCAAATACTGTATTTACACAGTAGCCACTGTCAAGATACACACTGCTGTGCTCTGTATGTGGTCACACTGTTTTGACCTTTACACACATGAAGCACTCACATATCTGACACTCATAGGCTCACACACAATTGCTGCATTAGTAATGTTCACCGATCACATTCCAATGAATTATGAAACGTGTTTTCTTTTGAACTAACGTGATGTGATACTGTATATCCTCAGTGTTTTTTTTAACATTTTTCTTCTACTGCATTTCATTTGGTCCTCGGCCATTTGCGCTTCATAAGATGTCCTTAGTTTTGAGTTTGTAGGTAGAGAAAGCAATGGTGACTCTACTTAATTTTATTTAATCTAAATGAATTCTTAATTTGTGCTGCCAGGATGAGGGCAAGAAGTAGTTACTCCCAGAACAGCATGTTTTTTGTTCTTTTGTGCTTTGTTTTATGTTTTTGTCAGGCTTTTTTTGTTATTTTTATGACTATTAATTAACAGTGTTTCAATTAGGGTTTCAATGATTGATCATCCATTATCGATCAGTGTAAGCGGTACCAGACAATCAATACTGATCACAAGATGAAATAAAAATTGAGGTTTTTAGTTTGTCATGAAGCACAATTCTAAACAAGATTACTAAGTAATGTTGCACCGAAAATGGCTCAAAAGTGCATTTTCAGTTTTCGGCCAAAACACTTTAGTCTCTGAAACAAAGTGACCGAAACAGGATGTTGTGATGATGCGAGCAAACACTGCGGTCAGCGGACTTATATTCAGTTTTCGGCCTTGGTTCTTGGTTTCGGTCAAGAATTTTCACTTCGATGCATCCCTAAAGATTACATAAAGCACCATGAGAGAAATAGAAACATGTTGGGCAGGGGGCGTTTCAAGTTGTTTACACATTCTGAAACTGTGGATTCAAAGGTTTCCAATGGAGTTACACACATAGAAATCAAATAATATTTGAAGAAGTTATGGTCGTTTGAATGTTATCACTCTCTAGTGTACAGGAGGAAGAAAAGTTTTCATCGTCACCTTAGAGCAGTAGGCAGATGGGGCAGAAACAAAGAAACATTTGCATTACTTTGCATTAACCCAACCCCCCAGCCAGGGTTGGGGTCAATAACATTTTTTAGTTACAATTACATTTTCTATTACCCATGATCAATTACAATTCAATTACGATTACAGTGACTAGAATTTTTACCTATTCAAATTAAATTACAATTATTTTTTATCCTCAGAAAGTCAATTACAATTATGTTCTCAATTACTAAATTTCAATTACAATTAATCACAATTACTGAGCCTGAAATATATAACCTAATAAAAGTTAATCTTCCTCTTGTGTTAGCTTTCTCTTAGCATCTCTTCTGCTAACGGGTCCTAAATCAGCTGTAAAATACACTAAAAACAAACATCTATCAAATAATTTATTTCCTATCTATTGGTTGCCTTGTTAGGCTTCCTAATCAATGAAAAATAGGTATTATTTTTGCTGTGGACATCTAAGCTTTTTTTTGTGTCAGTATACCACTCATGTTCATTTTTCATTTATTTATTTTTTTTAATTGTAAAAAGTGTGAAAGCTTGATTTGAGTTTGAGTTTATTTTATTTAAAACAGTGACAATACATATTAATAAACATATACATGTAAATATGCAAGATTATAGCCAACAGCAAATTTCCACATTTAGTCTCTTCGTCAGGTTGATGTCAACAACGTAAGATAATAAAATCTATAAAACAACAGTAATAACAAGTAAAACAGTTTGCCTTCATGGCCAGTTTGAGCAGGAAGAGTAATTACAGAGAGAGAAAACATGTACTTAAAAACACAATAGGACTGAAAATAAAAAAGAACGCAAGAACAATGAAACCGTATAGTGGATCATGAAACATACAGGCCAAGCGTCAGTGAACCATACGTATTTCACTAGTGTTAAATGCTAAAATTAGATATCGAAGAGCTGATTAAAGTGCGGAGTGCTGAAAGCGTTAGGTGTGTAATTATATTGCAGATTGCCCGATTGCACAGTAAATATAAAGTGCTATTTTAAGTGCACATTACTTAATACATATTACATTAATTAAATACCAGCAATGGCAATCATATGATATTTTATTTATTTATTATTTATTCAGTTCAAAATCACATCATTGTTTTTTTTTTTTTTTTTTTTTTTTTTTGTCCTTTTTTTTGTCCTTTTTTTTGTCCTTTTTTTTGTCCTTTTTCATGCCGGAAAGGGCGACGGAAAAAAGCATTATGCTTATCCAGATCTGTCCCCTAATTTGAACACAGATAATTTTACATCCAACCTTGTTTCTTCCCTTTTTTTTTGTGATGTGTTCTCGTCTGCAGTCATTGTTCCTGTTGTTACTCCTCTTCACTGTCTTTTTTTTTTTTTTTTTTTCTTTTTTTTTTTCTGGGAGTATTATTTTTTTAAGAATATAAAGTGTGTCTTGCCTTGCATGTAGCCTTAATACCGAAAAGGTAAATAAAGATACAATAAATAGCAAAAATATTAACGGGGAAGAGGAAGTAGTAGCAATGATAATAAAGCAGTGATTATGTATTAGGAGGCCACCAATTTTCTGGTCGATCACCAATTTTTTTAAAAGCCTGACCGGCCGATACCGATTCTGGCCGATCCCGATTCTTTTTTCATAACTGACATCGTACACCTTGAATGTTCCAAACTTATTTTATTGTAAAACATTGAACAATACCTGTGAAACAATACAAGTGTGTTGTTTTAACTGCACATGAGGTAGTTATCTCAAATATAAATTAAAAGTTTAGAACATTGCTGTCTAAAATAATAAATTGTATTAGTTACTTTAGTCTTTAATTTTTCACATCTTTTCACAAATACTGTAAGAATGGAAAACCGTCTTAAATGGGTTATTTGTGTTGTGAAAGAAGTGATTTGTTTGTAACTAGTGACTCTGGTGAGTGTTTCAAACAGCTGATTTTATGATTTACTCTGCAGCTGCTGCGATAAACACACACTTAATGAAGCAGCGTTTGTCTGACTCATAATCAGAATAGATGCTTAATTAGCCTTGTGTTTTACTTTAATGTGTAGTTTAGTTTACTGTAGTTTTGTTTTGGCCCGAACCAATAACAAAAACATTTGTATAGGCAAAGTTATCAGCTGTTGAAATTCCACACCCCCAAACAAAATCCATATTTTCTTATAAAGTAAAGTAAAGTTTTTTCTTCTTTTCTCCGTTGTTCTTATGCCGATGTTCCTGGATTTGCCATGGTGGGTCACAAATTCTTAATAAGATAACAAAGCATCAATTGTCATCAGTTGTGAGAACAGAAACATTGTGATCAGGATCAGAATGTTTTTATATTTTCATGTATTGTATATTTGCATTTACAGGGAATTTGATTTGGTGTGTAAATCGAAAAAAAATAAAACCAATTAAATTAGAGCAGTAACCTTTACTATGCTGCCATGAACTGTGTAAATTCTCAAAGTTTCTATATCTTTTACTACTAATTGTTGCCCTTGCTGAAACCAAAATTGTCATTGAGGTTTGACTTTTTACCATTTTGACTTTTGACTTGTTTTGTGGAGCTCTTTGCTTTATTAACCTATTCAAACAGCAATGCTCATTCCAAAAGCCTGATCGTCTCTGCAGCAAATCTGCAAAGTAAAAGCTTCACAGGGAGAGAAATGTTCATCAACTCCCCAGAGAGATTTAGTAAAGGGCTTTTCCTGAAATGTAGAGGAATGTACTGCCAAACAAATAAAGAGCTTGGTGGCTGTCCTGGGTGTGTTGCCTTAAATTTAGTGCAGTCCTATTTTCTGACAAATACCATTTATCTGTTTATGAACTCATGCTGCTGATTGAAACCAGTGTTTAGTGTTGAGTGGAGAATGACAACAGTTAGTCAGTGTACAGCACTGAAGGATGTGAAACAAGGAGCTCCTTATTATTATATTAATCTCTGCCAGTGCTTTATGTTGCAAACATTATTATTATTAATTGTTGTTTTCCCCTTCATTATCAGATGTTCTCGTTGAATCAAGGGTCTAAAGCAGAGTTTCTTATACTTTTTCAGACCAAGGACCACCTAACCAAGAAAAATGTCAGACCATCTAACTTGACAAATATCCAAAACCAAAAGATTAAAATGATATATAATACATTATAATTTATATAATGTGTAATTATATAAATAATACACACGTCATTGCCTCAAAATGTTGTTGGTTCCATTGCCTCGTTCGCTTGTGATTCTTATCATAAAACACAGTGGCCCTGATTTATCAACTGTTCGTACATTCAGATCTGAGCGCATAACGTTCGTTCAACCAAATTCACGCAATCTCTGGCATTAATCAATTCTGACGTGATCGTACACTACGATCATATCTCACATCAGGTCTGACTTTGTGTACGTAAACCTGAGTGTGTGGATTTGTGCTGGAGCACAGCCTAATGTGACTGAGACTGAAAATAAAGTATTAGACTAACCTCAGCTGTCATTTCAGCATAAGCAGACACTTTCAGAACAGATCAAAACGGATTATTAAAACAAAATAAAATGAATTTTTGAAAGCTCACGTTATTACTGATATCACTTTTTTTGCTTTCCTTCAACAGAATTTTGGATAAACGCACTAATAAACCCAGCTGCTACCGCGCATATGGTTTACCCAGCGTGCAACACGCACATGGATTACAGGAGCGCTGCTTCGACTGGGATCAGCAGGGGATTGTTGTTGTATATGTACACAGGAAGTGTGTGATGTTATTTTAACCTGTTTGGCCCAATATTCAAAATCAGAATCAGAAGCTTTATTTGTCATTGCACATGTTACAGAGCAACATAGCAACGAAATTTCATTTCAGTTTCATCCCGTCCAAAGAAACATGAAAAGACAATCACGTATAACATGGGAGTACAAGAGCGGGAGAACTGTGGGTCGCCACAAGATGAAAAGTGGGAGAAAAACAGGAGGAGAGGTGAGGGGAAAAGGCAGGTTTTAAACTGAGTTCCCTATTGGGGAGAGCAGTATAAAACTAGGAAAAATCTCCTTGGCATACGTGCACCAAAAGCAAAACACAGTCACACAGAAACTTGAGAAAATAGCATGTGGGCAAGGGGGGGTGGGTCGGTGGAAGGGTTGTGAGAGTTGGGGATCCAGGGCGAAGAAAAGGAAAGGATTGCCAGCCGCTGGGGGGCGCTTCACCCGCCTCCTTATAGCTTGCGGGGAGAGGGTGGACGGATGGTCGATGGAGGCATTGAGGTATAATCCCTTTGCTTCCTTCCTGATACAGATGACGTGTAACGACCTTGAGTAGATCTGGTTCAGAAAGAAAAGTTCCAAGTTGCATTGGTGAATGAGCGATGTCTCATTACCAGCGCTGCGTGAGGATTTAAAGCTGAACCAGTACTCAGTGTTCAACCTCTACTGAGGCTTCTTAAAGGATTCATTCATTCATTTTAATGTGTTATTTATTGCTTCCAACGTTTGGACAAATGAGGCCAATAAACAGCATATTTCTTTGTGCCTCTCCAGGGTCTCTGCCCTGATATGATCTCTTTGGTTGCTGTGCAGCGCACACTGAGGGGGAGAGAGAGAAGGCTCGCGCTCGCAAGCCTGAATCATATACTTTTTCTTGACCAAAATATAAAGAAGTGTCTTGATCAAAAAGCAGGGATTAACGTGTTTAGGCTGTGAATGAGTAACATATCATTTAAACCATCATTAGGTATTGGTTTAGTTATTTATTGAGAATTTAATTATCAGATTGCAGCCCGAGTCTGCTCCAATATGGAAAAGTTGTTCACTTCCTCCGTTATTCTCTTCCATACGGCGTTTAAATGAGCTCCTTTAATCCCAGTTTTCACACTACGGAAAAGAAGATCTTTGTTTTCTTCACCTCAACTGTGAAGATGCTGATTTTCACAGATGCTTTTATTTTAAAACCAGGGGTGGCAACTGGGCAGATAAGAATGCTCAGCTGAGACACGCAAATTAGTGGTTTAGATTACCCATTAAAAAAGAAAGACACAGTAACAGTTGAAGTTGTCTACAATCAAGCAATTGGACACTCACTGTGAATTGTGAGGATGTAGATGTAGGTTTGTACTCTATAACCTTTCTTTTTTTATTTGACTAATTCCACTTTATTCCCTATTTTAACAAATGTGTTTTTCTATTTAAAACAATATGTATCGATTGTAACTATGCGTCTATGTAGTGATGCATCAATCTTCTTCTCACCAAAAGCAATCCAGCCAAAATAATATGTGATGCCGTGACACGGACTGGCCATCTGGCATAACGGGCATCGTCCCGGTGGGTCGTCGACCCAAAGTGGTCCCTTTCTGGTCCGTTACTTTTTTTTGATGAGCGGGAGGAGGCAGACATGGTAACAAGTGGCCAAAAATGGTCCAAAAGTGGCAAAAACATGGGAAGAAAAGAATGAAAAGTGACTAAAATGGGCCAAAAGCAGTCAAGAGCGGCCAAAAAGTGGGCAAATAAAGAGGAACCAGGTGGTATGTCATGGCAAAGGATAGCTTAAATGGGCAAAATATGGCAAACAATAGTGAAAGAAGGCAAAAATGTGATATGTATTCGGCAAACGTTAGCTTATTTGGATGAAAAGTGGCCAAAAAATTTAAGAAAGGACAAAAATTGGATAAAAGTGTCAAAAAATAGGAAAAAAGGGATATTTATTGGCAAAAGGTAGCTAAAGTTTGAATAAAGTGTTAAAACTTTTTTGAAAAGGGGCAAAAATGGGACAAAAGAAGTTTCCCCATTTTAAGGTTTTCTGGGGAAGAAATTATAGAAATTAAGACATGAAGAGCCACATGTTGAGCATCACTTACTTAATAATGGCTTCTACGTGGCGTCCCGGATAATGTAGTGGACTGGTCTGGACGGAAAATGCCAGTGCTGAATTTTTGTCCGTCCACCCCTGTCCTTAGGTATGATTTATGTTTATGTGTCACGTTGACACCGCAGCTACGCGCAGCCCTCTGCGTCGACACCTGCCTCCAAAAACTTCTAACTACACATCAGAAGCATAGATTTGTCTGTCACTGTCAACCGTAAAAGTCTTTGAGTGCACTGAATGTTCATCTCACACATGTGCAGGTCATGACATGCATAGAATTTAAAATAACCACAGAACATGTTTCTGGAGTTGCATTTAGGGAAACAGACCATTTAGACATTTTCCACCTTTTGGCATAGAGCAACCAAGTGAATGGTGCTATTGAGCGTGTGCAACATAGACCAATCATAGGCCAAGGTGGTATCCTCCTTGCCTAGAGGGGCTACAGGAAAAAAACAGATGCACCTTTGGTCCAGGTTCCAAATCTGGTTGTTGAGCTGAGACAGGAGATCCTGTGTAAGTGGGAGACAACAAGGGTCCTTGTACAGTATTCTAATTGAAGTTGGAAACCGCTGCTACCCTGGACAATAGGGGGCACCATTAGTACCTGGTGGCCTCCGAGTTGGACTTTCAAGGGTTGCTGTGAAAGTAGAGGCCTGTCTGGCCAAGAGTGAGCCAGGGCATCCTGCCCTGAGGACTGAAGTTCTCTACTAGTGAGAATCAGAGTGTGCAGTTAAAAACACCAGTTCCTTAATGTCTTTTCCTTGACACACAGGGTAGTCATTAGGGCTGGGGGGAGAAGTTTTGGTCCCGATTAGATTTTATCATGATACTTGGGTGCCGATTAGATTTATATTGCATTTCTGATTAATTGCTTCTCTAAGTATTGAGATTCTATAGTAATTTCCTTATTTTCCTGATCCAAAAACAATAGTTGAATCATACACTTTGAGAAACAATATATGAGTCATAGTTCCAAAACACAATGCATGTCACCAGTCAGTCAGATGTTCTGACATTTATTTAAAATGCACATGAATGTTACGTTAACCTATTACCTAAGACATTATGCAGACATTGTAAAAATAAGATAATTGTTCAATAAAAGATTATAGGGAGAGATATCCATTTTTGATATTGCCACCAGGAATAAAAAATAAGTGATCGTGAATACATATTTTTCCCCATCCGTTGTAGTAATTCATTAATGTTGAAAAGCAAGCCAAGAAGATAAAGTGGAACAAAGAAAGCAGGAGATGAGTGAGAGGCAGAGGAGTGTGTGTGTGTGTGTGTGTGTGTGTGTGTGTGTGTGTGTGTGTGTGTGTGTGTGTGTGTGTGTGTGTGTGTGTGTGTGTGTGTGTGTGTGTGTGTGTGTGTGTGTGTGTGTGTGTGTGTGTGTGTGTGTGTGCGCGTGCGCGTGTGCGTGCGTGCGTGCGTGTGTAAGAGTGAGAGGGAATAAATCCTCTTTCTCCTCTGACTTTAATCTGTGCTCACAGGCTGAGCCGCCCACTGCAGGCCTTGTAGCAGCTGTCAGTCAAGACAAGGGTTGGCCTGCAAGTGTTCAGGTGGGGGATGTGGACAGGAGAGGTCTGACCTCACATTACTTTGGTGACGTAATTAAAGGTTAAAGGTTAATAGAGTAGTGGCAGGAACAGAGTCATAAGCCTGACCAATACAAAGGTCGAGAAAATATAGATCTTAAAACCAATTTGTATTATTTTTTTAGTATTTGTCAGCACTTCCTTCATATTGGATTGGTTATTCCAGTTCTGTACCTCACCTGGCCGATCATCTGTCACTTTTACCGATTTGTCAAGCCAAAAAATAAATAAAAAAATTATATTAAAATTTTTAAATACTGTATATAAAACATTTATTTATGATATGTTGCACTTTTTGTAACATCAAATACCACTTTTGGGCGGGTGTGTTTGAATGCACTGGACCATATCCAGTTTGTATTTTAAGTGTCTTCTTCGGGTAATCATGTTGCAAGACTTTAGAATTCAACACATTTTTTTTTTTTAAACGGACAAACTCTCTTTTTTAACAACTGTCTTTATTTTTTCAAAGTGATTTGTTTGTTTGAAACATTTGTTTGGTCATAAATTTTGAGTTGATTGGTGTCATAAACACACATAGTTATGAGTTAAAGTTGCTAAAGATTCCTTGTCCAACTCCAAGTGTGCATGAGTGAGTCGCATTAAACCATTTGCTGTGCAAAATCTCCTCACGTCTTGCTGAAAAACCCCTTCCACTCCCACTTTGGTGCGATATGGTTGCAGCGATTTCTGGAGATGACAAAACAGCAAGGAAATATAGAGATAATTCATTTATTTTGGCACCAGAAAAACTGCAGCATCCAAATATATGTGCCCTTGTTTTGAAAATAACAACTTCTGGTCTCACCATAATGAAAAACGAGTGTTTTTTTCTTTGGTATTTTTCCTTTTTGGTTTTAGAAACAAAAATTGAAAATCAACTGATTTTTAAATCTTTGTTTATTTCTTATTGACAAGACCGGGGCTTGCTGTCACACTTTTTACACTCTTATATACAGTATTTCTTAGAACAATGCATCATATAAAGACAAAATGTGTACCAGATGAAAGAATTATTTGTTGTTCTTTTTCTGCTTGAAGGTGAACATTGAAGTCAGGCACAGAAAAAGTTTATCATTTAGCTTGAAAAGGACATTGACCATAGCTATTGAACAAACCTTCACGTAAAATATTATGCAACATGCATTGGATTAAAGTCCTTAGTAACTGCTGGCATGCAGGCTATGGCTCTCAGCCTCAAATGCTTGTTCTACCTTTCTTAAAGCTGATATCCGGAGGATGAAAAGAGAGCCACTTCCTCCCCCTGCCTCTGCCAATCTATCAGAAGCCACGCCTCTACTTTTGTGCACGTGCATCGCAGAACGTAACAACAATGTTTAACACACCAAGACACATGTCGTATTGTTTTTCACTAATAAAACACTTATGGTAGTTTGATTAAAACATGTTTATTACCTGTCCATTTGAAATGTCGTCAATCAGGGTCTGTTCGGAATCCTTTTAAAAGCTGCAAGTTCCTCCACCTTTGAAAAGCAGCTCCGAGATAAATTCTGTTGCGGTCACAAAGACATTTAGCAGCTTTGTGCCCGCACTTTTCTTTTGTGTTTTAGTAGAAGCTTTGAAGTTTCGGAATGCTCCTCCATGATGCTATGCTCCTCAGACTGATACATGTTTACTGTTGTGACGTGCGGGCTTGTTCCCGTGCACAGTTTCATATTCACTTTGATTGACAGTCTCCGCTACAGGAAGTCAAAGCCTATTGGCTGGGCGATCACGGCGCAATTTTTTATTTGTATAGGGGTCATAGGACGAAGGAGGGACTTGTATACATTGACGTACAGTGGGGCAAAGAAGTATTTAGTCAGACACCAATTGTGCAAGTACTCCCACTTAAAAAGATGAGAGAGGCCTGTAATTTTCATCATAGGTATATCTCCAACTATGAGAGACAAATTGAGAAAACAAATCCTGTAAATCACATTGTATGATTTTTAATGAATTTATTTGCAAATTATGGTGGAAAATACGTATTTGGTCAATAACAAAAATGAATCTCAATACTTTGTAATGTACGCTTTGCTGGCAATGACAGAGGTCAAACATTTTCTGTAAGTCTTCACAAGGTTTTCACACACTGTTGCTGGTATTTTGGCCCATTCCTCCATGCAGATTTCCTCTAGAGCAGTGATGTTTTGGGGCTGTCGCTGGGCAACACAGACTTTCAACTCCCTCCAAAGATTTTCTATGGGGTTGAGATCTGGAGACTGCTATGCCCAGGCGTTGTGTTTAGGGTCATTGTTGTGCTGAAAGACCCAACCATGTTTCATCTTCAATGCCCTTGCTGATGGAAGGAGGTTTTCACTCAAAAGCTCACGATACATGGCCCCATTCATTCTTTCCTTTACATGGAGCAGTCATCCTGGTCCCTTTGCAGAGAAACAGCCCCAAAGCATAATGTTGCCACCCCCACGCTTTACAGTAGGTATGGTGTTCTTTCTCCTCCAAACAGTTGAGTTTTTACCAAAAAGTTCTATTTTGGTTTAATCTGACCATATGACATTCTGGATCATCCAAATGCTCTCCAGCAAAAATCAGACGGGCCCAGACATAGACTGGCTTAAGCAGGGGGACACGTCTGGCACTGCAGGGTTTGAGTCCCTGGCGGTGTAGTGTGTTACTGATGGTAGCCTTTGTTACTTTAGTCCCAGCTCTCTGCAGGTCATTCACTAGGCCCCCCTGTGTGGTTCTGGGATTTTTGCTCAATGTTCTTGTGATCATTTTGACCCCACGGGGTGAGATCTTGCGTGGAGCCACAGATCGAGGGAGATTATCAGTGGTCTTGTGTCTTCCATTTTCTAATAATTGATCCAACAGTTGGTTTTTTTTTTCACATCAAGCTGCTTCAGTCTTCTCAGCCTGGTGCAGGTCTACAATTTTGTTTCTGGTGTCCTTTGACAGCTCTTTGGTCTTGGCCATAGTTGAGTTTGAAGTGTGACTGTTTGAGCTTGTGGACAGGTGTCTTTTATACTGATAACAAGTTCAAACAGGTGCCATTATTACAGGTAATGAGTTGAGGACAGGTGAGCCTCTTAAAGAAGAAATTACAGGTCTGTGAGAAACAGAAATCTTGCTTGTTTGTAGGTGACCAAATACATATTTTACAGAGAGATTTACCAATTAATTAATTTTTTTTTTTTTTTTTTAATAAAATCCTACTTTAAACAGTGTTTGAACGCCTCATTTCACACAGTTTAGACAATCATATCCTTTGCAAGATAAAACGTTACTGCTTTCGTTACATTAGGCCTGGGTGATATGGACCAATATTCATATCTCTATATTTTTCCTCAAAATGGCAATAGGCGATATAAACCATTTATTTTTTTTATCAATAGTTTTACAAGAAAGACAATAATGGGTCAAAGTCAGTGGAGCCACAAAGACCCTTTTATTAATCACTAGCAGCACAATAACAACATTTTTCTGTCACTTTTGACTTTTTCCTTCATTAAGGCTGAAATGTGATTAAATTATGTAGTGTTGTTTTTTTCAGGGCAGCTCTGAGTTGTTGAAAGTCGTTTTTAAAGTAATTCACATTCAGGACACTGTCTCTTTAAGAATGTGGAAACAGCCCTGTGAGATGCAGCAGCAGCAGATCTCTGCTGAGGAGCGACAAAGATTTTGGCGAGTCTGTGTGTTGTGTGAGGTGTCTAGAGACAGTTCGTCAAGACCCACCTTACGTTGCTTCTGATTGGTTCATTGTTGTGTGATGCCTGCCGTGGTTGGTTAGATTTAGGCACAAGGAGACATGGATTGGTTATCTCAGTCAGTCAATCAGAGTTACTCAAGCTTGGCAAGCTGCATGGACCAAAGTTCATTATCATGTAAAAATAAATATTGTATTGAATGGGGAAGTATAAGCATGAGAAATGTCAACTGTGGCGTGTGGTGTGAGAATGCGTCAAATTGCGTGACAGTCACCCTCAAAGCGTGAGGCTTGGCAGCTCTGTATTTAAGACTCAACAGTTAACCCTTTTTAGTAGGAAGTAATAACAAAGGATTAAAATGATTAAACACACACACAGATATCAAAGAATTGTAGAAATAATATTGATCAATAATTCTTACTGGTAAGTCATTTTTGTGACTTTAGCTTGAGTTAGCTCATTTAGCTAAATCCCTATATTATATATTTGTTTAAAAGTAAAAAGTGAGAACCAGTTATCTCCAGACCTTATGCCAAGTGTCTTCTCTTGTGTTTCATCATTGCTGTCTGATATACAAGGTTATATAATGCACTTTGTACGAGGATATTATTAACATACAATGCTAGTTTACTTACTTATGCTGGCTTTTCTTACTGATGATTCCATTGATTCACATTAGTAGATGCTATATTCTAAACCCAGCCAGCTATAAAATATTTTTAAACATCCTACATTTTATGCAGTTTCAGGGATTCTCCTGTGTACTGTGAGTGTTGATTAAGGCATCAGATATATAAAATTGTAAAAAGCTTTTTGTGCACGGCTAGATCCTTAGTACAGTTACTATTGACAACGAAAACATAATGCTGACAACAAGTGGGCAAAACCATGGCAATCCTCTAATTGTGATTGTCTTTGTAAACTTGAGATCCGTGTTTGTAATGAGGCAGTGAGTGCTTCAAAGGTTGGGAGGCTTTTAGTATATTGGTGTGCTATACAACCCTTTTTCTTCTTTTGTTTTGTGTGTTTTTTCCCATGTTTTAGCTGATCTGTTTATTTTCCTTCTTCTCTGCTTCTCTGCTTTTCTTTGGTGCTATGAATTATAGCACAAGTCATGGAAAATGTCCCTATGAATATTTTAAAGGCCAAGTGTGTTCTACGGGCGCGCACTCATGGGCATTCACTAACAAACATGGACACACACACACACACACACAGTCACACACACACACACACTCACAGAGGCACACACGACCACACAAATTCTAAAATGTCGTTTTTCATCCGTCTTTCTCCCCCATTTTTTTCCAGACAGATATTGAATTATTAACCACCCTAATGCCCTAAAGGGGAGGGAGGCAGGCCGACAGGGTGGGGCATGACACAGAGATTCTTTGATCAGTATGTTCCTGTAAACTCAAATGAACAAAAGGTCTAAAACTTTTTTATATAAGCTGAGTCACAAGTATCTGTTATTATTTTTGGGGGATTTTATTTTTCTTCTGTTAACTTGTAACAGTTTTGCTCCAAAATGATTGACCAAACTGTCAAACAATAAGTTAAACTATTAGCTTTTTAACAAAGATTTAAAAATGTTCACATTAGATGCTGACTTCCTCTCTGCTGGCAGTTTGTTCCACTTCTTTGCAGCATAACAACTAAAAGCAGCGTCACCATGTTTGCTGTGAACTCTGGGCTCCACTATCTGACCTGTGTCCATAGATCTGAGAGACCTGCTGGGTTCTTTCCTGACTAACATCTCACTGATGTATTCTGGACCAAACCCATTCACAGATTTATACACCAGCAGCAGAACTTTAAAGTCTATTCTGAGGCTGACTGGGAGCCAGTGTAAATACTTTATAACTGGAGGGATAACTGAACTAAAGTGTTCTGACCTCTTTGTTCTGGGTAAGACCCGAGCTGCAGTGTTCTGAACCAGCTGTAGCTGTTTGATGGAGACCATTACATCTTTCTAAGTCACTAACTCTTTCACACTGTTTTGTGATATTTGTTTTTTAAGTAGATTTATTTATGTGACACGTTGCCATCTATTCTTACTTTTAACTGAAGGTAATGTTTTTGGTACTTCATTTTTCTTAAGAAACTTAGTCAGTATGTATTTGCTGACGAGATAAGCCCTTCAATGTGATATGTCTGATAAAAACACTTCAGCCCAAGAGATGATATCTGTTCCAGGCTTTACACTGATCTGGTCGGCTGTATCGGATCGGCCAATATTTTGCATTTTATGTAATTAATGTGATCGGCTATAATGTCTTAATTCGCCGATCCGATCAAAGACGTCATTGTCGTGATGAAACTTTTTGTAGATGCTCCTATTGCATTGTTTTATCATCTCATTTACACCGAAGAGTTGTTTGCTTTACGTGACACGGCTTTATTTTACTCACATTTGTGCACAAAGGTGAAAACCTATGGGTGAACGGCAAAAAATGTCTCTCAGTTGAAGCGCAGCGGCTGAGTACCAGACTTCTTCTCCCGTCTACTGGCTCTGAAAGCGGGGACAGCGTCTGCTGTGTGTGTGTGTGTGTGTGTGTGTGTGTGTGTGTGTGTGTGTGTGTGTGTGTGTGTGTGTGTGTGTGTGTGTGTGTGTGTGTGTGTGTGTGTGTGTGTGTGTGTGTGTGTGTGTGTGTGTGTGTGTGTGTGTGTGTGTGCGTTCATGCGTGCGTGTGAGACAAGCTAGGAGTTTCTTAAAGAGACAGAGGCGAAATCAAAGCAAACTGTGTGCTACAGAAGGAAAGTTTATTTTTTTAATATATACATATATATATATATATATTTGCTGCATTTTCCAAAAAACTTTCTGGAGCATAGTTATTTGAGGATGCTATAGAATGGTACTATGTGCCTGAAAAAACGTGATACTCTGCCTTTAAACAAACAATCCTTGTAGGATCCAAAAAGAAGGAGGTGAAAAGTCAACTTTTGAGTTTTAGAGGGTTTGTATGAGAATCAGAAATATTGAGGTGACCAATTTCAACTCTGAATGCCGTCATAAGAACCAATGTGATGTGATTTCAATGATCAAAACAACTGTAAGTGTAATTAACTTTGAGTTGCACTGTTGTACTAATATGATTGTATTTTCTTGTCCTTTTCCTTCTCCTTTTGCCTTCCAGTACTTTTTGGTTTGAAGTCAAAGATCAACGGTCAACATGGCAGATGAAGCAGACATGCGCAATGAACTGGCTGACCTGCAGACACGGGCAGACCAGATAGCTGATGAGGTACAGTCGAGTGCACGCATAGTCATGATGTTACATAGTATTATCCTATACTTTCCATTATCCTATGTGGATTTTAACAGCAATGTGTTTTCTTCTTCTCTGAAATGATCTGTCGTCATAGTTACAAGAAAGAGGCAAATAATTGTTCTTTAGTGCAACAAAATCTTCTTAAACAGTTCAAAATGTCCCATTTTATTCCAGGATGCTGGTGTGTTTGCCAAGCTCAGCTACTCTAACATGAGCATCCTTTATATTCCTTTCATTTTGGCTTGTTTAAGACTCTCTCCTTCATAAAGATGTATCTTTTTCTGGATTAGCAAGAACCTTTTCCTTTTTAATGAGCTTAGAGGAGCTGAGGAAGAGCAGATGATTCTGTAATAATGGAGGAGCTCAAATGGTCTTATTAAACATTCAGTGGCAGATAATGCAAGGCTAAGAGTGTCTATTGATGGAATGGGAAAAGATGATGAGAGGAAAAAAGGACAGCGAGGAGGTTGGAATGGATGGTTCTACAGATTAGGTGATTATGAAACAACTTAAAATATTCAGAGTGAAGATAGTTTGAATGGATTTTCTTCTTTTAATAAACACAGAGGGAAATAAAATCACAGATTTAATTAGAGCTGAGCAGAAGACACAAGAGAGGAGGAATAATCAGATTTCATTATTTGTCTGGGTGTCATTTATTCATTAGTCTTTATTAAATGACTATTAGTTCATTAATTTGGTGTTCCAGATGTTAATTAATTGATGCCACACCTCTTTTTAAATGAGTTATGTGTCCACTGTCCATGCTGAGCTAATCATCTCCCTTTCTTTCTGCAGTCCCTGGAGAGTACTCGGCGAATGTTGTCTCTAGTTGAAGAGGTGAGTTCACTGACTCTGTAAAAGCTCTGATAACTAGCTACCTTTTACAACCAGCTGTGGTGGAGCAGGGATGCATCTAAAGCAGTGTTTCTCAAATGGGGTACGTGTACTTCTAGGTGTATGCGATGGCACTACTGGGGGTACTTGAGAAACAGAGAGAGAGAGAGAGAGGGGAAAATTAACAAATGAAACCATTAAAAACATGGGGTTTTATATTGTTTATTTTTTGGTAAAAATGATAATCAGAATAATGATGATGGAAAAGAACTTGATTAGAACATGAACTGAAAATACAAAGGCGAGTCTTGGTCCCACACCAGGTGGTAGATGACCAAAAATGATAAAAACTATAGAAATAAATTTATTCAGGACGCACTAAATACTGTTTCCTTTCAATTATTTACTAAATGAGATTCTTTAAAATAACTGTTTTCACCAGTGTTGGGAACGTTACTTTAAAAAAGTAATTAGTTATAGTTACTCACTACTTGTTCAAAAAAGTAACTGGGTTAGTAACTGAATTACTCTATAATAAAAGTACCTCATTACCATTATTTGCGTTACTATAAAAAAAAAAGTTGCTCTATATCAAAGAATTTTTAGAATTTTTTAGATGCGTGTGTCGTGAGGTGCTTCATTAAATTTGAGTTGCTTACAACGGATGTGGACAAAGTCTTCTCTCCTGGATATAATGAACACTTCACATACACGTTCTTGCCTTTGACCACAATTAATATAAAGTAGTGTTTGTATCGTCACCTTAAAAATGTCAACTTTTCATCAGGTTGCTCCACGCTCACCATCTCTGCTGATTCATCCAATCTGCTCTGTGTGTGTGTGTGTGTGTGTGTGTGTGTGTGTGTGTGTGTGTGTGTGTGTGTGTGTGTGTGTGTGTGTGTGTGTGTGTGTGTGTGTGTGTGTGTGTGTGTGTGTGTGTGTGTGTGTGTGTGTGTGTGTGTGTGTGTGTGTGTGTGTGTGTGCGTGTGTGTGCGCGCGCGTGCGTGTGCTGGCACGTCGCCTTAGCCAATCATAATCGCTCACCTTGTTTTTTACCCACCTCCTCACAACAGCTGAGTCAGAAGCAAGGGATGCTTTCAGATAACAGTTTATTCAATCAATGCATGTAACGCACCGCATTTAACGTTCAGTAACGATAACGGCATTGTAACGGCGTAAAAAGTAATTAGTTAGATTACCCCGTTGCTGAAGAACAAACGCCGTTACCTAACGCCGTTAATTTAAACACTGGTTATCACTCATTCATTCCATTATCATGCTCTATTGTTGTTTTTTCATAGTATTCTGAGCAAAATGTTGTAGTTGGACAAAGGGGGGACTTGGATTCAAAAATAAGAGAAAGGGGGTACATAGGCCAAAAAAGTTTGAGAATTGCTTCTCTAAAGCAAGGGATTTGATTTCAAGTGACCACACAAGTTAGGTGGGAAAAAAGTGCAACCTAAAAGACACCTGAAAAATAGTGCAATAAAGATAAAATAAACAATACAATAATAGAAGCGAGACATACAGTAAATAGAAATATGAATAGAAAAAAATAATATAAAAAGTATAAAGGATACAGATTATATACATATTTACAGGCGCGGACAAGAGGAGATGCTTTCGACTGCTTTGTTATACAGTCGTACATCGGTGGGAATCAAAGAGTTCTTCTAACTATTTTCTGTGTAATGTAGGGCAAATTTTCAAAAAAATATTAAAAGCTCATTTATAACACTTTCCCCTGTGCCTCTAATCACTGATATAAGCTCAAATATCACAAGGTTTGAATGTAAATCAAAGGAAAAGAGGCTATCAGGCTACGAGGAACTAAAGTGAAACTAAAAGAACGTCACATTGAGAATGGTTGCTCACACTCACCTTCAACTGAGAAATCAACATTATTCTGAATGAATAAATAACAAGTACAAAATGAGAATAGGCTGCACAAAAAGTTTACTGTGTTCCTTTTACAAATCCGTATAACATTCATAGGTCAGATATGGGTTTTAGAATATTTAAAGTTTTCAAGATAAATATTTGCATTAGTAACTTACGCTCGGATGAGCGGGTTTCTTTAAATGTTGTCGTTGCAAGGAATTGTGGGGCAGCGTTATCTGGTCTCCTTTGCATCAGTGTTTCCTCGGCTCAAGGAAGCATTGAGACTCCTTTCCTTAGCTTTTAAAGAATTTGAACGCTCCTTATCATGGCCGCCACTTAAACACTTCCGGGGGTTAAGGACAAGTAGATAGGAAAGAAGATAGGAGGGACTATTCGGACGCACCCCAAGGTCTCTGCCTGAGGAGGGCTCAGCCATGTTTTGACTAATACTATCGGAAACATACATAGCCCTAAAAGCTCTGTACAGCAGCACATTCACTGAGGCACACACACTGAAAGCTGGTTAACCTCTGAATCTCATGCCGGTCTGTTCCCCCAAACCCATTCACATAATAAACACTGTGTCCACATCTGATCAGCAACCCTAAGGCTTGACAGCCTATCAGTTATTAAAAGAGATTTTTGTGTATTCTGATGAGTTTCAGCTGATGAGTCTATCAGTCTATTTACAGCTTTTTATGTTCAGTTTTTACTGGAACCAGGGTGATACTGTTTGTCATCTCTCCTTACCTGAATTTCTCTTTCAGTCTCAGACTCGGCACACAATCGCTCCTGAATGAACCTCATGTGGGGATTTTATGTCATTTATTGTTTCCTACTATCACAAACTGGCTGAGATATCTTACATTTTAAACCTTAATGTATCTTTTATTTACTCTCTTCCTGCCGTAAATACATATCAGCCTGCTCCCCTCCCCACTCCACAAACTTCAATTTATAACCGGTATTTGCGTTTTTTATTTAAGCAGATATCTCATTTTGGGCAAAAGTGAATGAAAACCAATATATAACGGATGTACTATATGTCTTCTGCAGTCACTCGCTTCCACAGATCTTTTCCCCACTCTGTCATCGTCCTGCTTATGAGGCACGTCACATCCACCAGGGTTGGGGTCAATTATAATTGTAAGTGCACAATTGATAATTAATTACAATTATGGCATAATTATAATTGTAATTGTAATTGCCATGAAAATTCATAAAAATTGTCAATTATAATTTAACGCAAAACTGGGGAACAATGTTTATTTTTATTTATTTATTTATTTATTTATTCAGTTCATTTCCGACATGGTTGCATTCACAGAAATTCATTTACATGTTACAGTTCTATGTACAGTTCTACATATATGTTGTTAAAAAATAATAAAATATGTTTCATATCAAGCTTTCCCACATTTAACCATTTAAAAAAAATAATAATTTAAGGCTATAGTGACACAAAAAAGGCTCAGATTTCCACACCAAAAATAGTAAAACCTATATTTTTTTTATTGATTAGGAAGCCTAACAAGAAATTAGATAATAGATACAGTATTTGTTTTTAGTGTATTTTACAGCTGATTTAGTTACCATAAGCGATGCTAACAAAAAGCTAACACAACAGGAAGGTTAACTTTTATTAGGTTATTAATTTCAGGCTCAGTAATGGTAATTAATTGTGATTGAACTTTTGTAATTGAGTATTTAATTATAATTGACTTTCTGAGGACAAAAAATAATTGTAATTTAGTTTTTAAAAAAAAATGGTCGTTACTGTAATCGTATTTGAATTGTAACTGAACATGAGTAATTGAACGCGTAAATTTAATTGTATCTGAAAAATGGAATTGACTCCGTATTGGCCACATTCTCACCTTTAATTAAAAATAATAAATAACTAGCAATACACGTGGTGAAAAATACTGTAATTTCATTTGTGAATTTGAAGTAATTAAATATTGTAAATAATTTTATTATTTATTCAATTGTTAATTTTTTTCTGTCATTCTACTTTCTCACGTGGGACAAATTTGTCCCAGGGCTTTGAGTTTAACGTGTGATCTAAAAGGTTTTGGATGCATCCCTTCCTCTTTGTAATGCAATTGTCATTAATGAATGTTAGTTTACATCTTGTGGCACTTTAAATATGTTTTTGATAGATTCATAAGCAAATCAATTTCATTTTAGTAGTTAAAGTTTTGTCTCATCTTTTCCAAGAATAAAAGTATCATAATAGCTAACCTTATCTCATAAGGCTTATGATTATAAAAGCAAGAGATTTAGATAAAATCTGCAGCTGAATTAAAGCAGATCTGCAGGTCACAAAAATGTTCTCCATGTGCATTTGTGTTTTAAATTTAACTTTTAGATTTTTAGCTTTGCTATGTGCTGGGAACTGTAGACACGTGCTGGTTGGCTACTCCATGAACTTTGCTCTCAGACAAATTAAAGTGAAGATTAAGCTAATTGAATAAGTTGGACTGTAGTCAGAGCAATAAGATAACGCTCGTCTGGTCTGGGGTTTTTTTTCCTCATCTGCTGTGCTTTAATTCTACAAAGACAAATGACTAACCGTCCCTCAAAATTTTAATCTTAAAGTTTGATATTGAAAATGCTTTACACTTGATGAGTTTACAAGAAACAAGGAAGTTCATGTGTGGAATAAGAAACCTGGTCAGATTAAAGAGACCATGTTTTTTAGCTGTCGAAAAACGCAAAGGATTATAGGATGTTTACTGTTCTGTTCTGAAAGTAAGCCTGTTTTGAATTTTAATTGCAATCTTTATTAAAGGTTCGTATATAGCTCCAGTGACGTGCAGTCAGGGTAGGCAAGGTAGGCAGTGCCTACCCATGGGTGAATTGATATTTTGATTATATGTTTTAACTATAATATAATTAGAAATTATTTATTTTTCAATTTCTGATAGCCTACAGTAGCTTTAAGTTTGAAAGTGTCAGCATTTTGTGCTTTTCATAGCCCATGACTAAACATCACTATTTCCTGGTACGGCAGAGACGCCTCTGGCCCCATAGCGTGTTTATATGTGTTTGCACATGCTCAGACAGTTCCCCAATATGAAAACAATTTACGTAAAAAGGCAGCTCTCTACGCTACAACTACAGGCAGGATGACAGCGCTAGAGATGATAAAGAAACTTTCTTTTGAGGAAAAACGACAGCTTTTAAAAGACGGGAGACCAACACCTGAGCTACCAGACCTTCAGCAAAGGAAAAGTCAGAACATTGTTTGTACTTTCCACAGTGAATGGTAGGATTGGCTTTGTGGATGCTCCTCGCTGAAGCTGTTCCGAGTTGTCGTTGCTGTCGTTTTCTCCGTGTTTCTGTGTTTCCAACACAAACAACGGATGCGCTGCCGTGTTATGAGATATATCTTTTCGGGAGAGTATGAAGGCTATATTAAATAATTGTTATTTTTTTAATGGTGTTTTACAATGTTGATTTTGTTAGATTAACACTTGCCAGCCGAAACATATGAAATTGTCATTGGTGTCAACATTGATGGTCTCGATTTGCAACGCCCTGCCTACCCAACCCTAGTGTTCACGGCACATCACTGTATAGCACTCAAAGTTGAGTCAGATAGCGTTTTCTAAAGTCCTTGTAAAGTAGCCAGTTCAGTCAGGATCACTTTAGTCATTAAACATGCATTTTAGATTTGGTGGTAAGGCTCTGTTCTGGGACCTCTTCATTCTTCCACTCAGCTGCGTGGAAAGCCCGAAGCAAAGGGAACTCCCCCTCACTCTTCCATTAGCTACATGGAAAAGCATATGCAGAGAGAGCGGTCAGCAGGAACCTTGGAACAGAAGCACAGACATTAGATGCCAACAGGAGACACTGTTTAATTAGCCAGAAGAGGAGACACTGGTGTGAGGGTGAGTTGTGAGGCGTTTGCAGATGAAGCGTGTGAAAGTAGGCGTGTTGCAGTGGTTTAGATACAGCACCGTGACTAACTCTAACCAGTAGGAAGTATGGAACATGATCAACTGGATGATTAACTGAATTAGGGGATGGCTACTAACAGCTGATGGGGCTGGCTAGCTTGACTTCCATGCCTGCCTGAACTAACACGATGCTCAATTAGTAGAAAAAACACTGGTTTCCGTGGAGGAACGGTCATCTCTATCTTACAGTCTTTACGTGACACAACTGCTTGGATTGAATATGATGCACGTCTTCCTCCTCTGAATCACTAAACATCCTCTCATTTTCCTCTGTTGCAATGTGTGGTCTTTCTCCCGCTCACTCCTGTACTAATGTGAGCTATCTGCTGCATGTCCCATGTGTAAACAGTGCAGCTGGCGACAGGCTGTGGTTGCCTCAAAACACATTATAGTGTTGTCTGAAGTAAAAATAGCAAGAAAAAAGCAAATGTGGAGGAAAGCACTACAAAAACCTAAATAAAGACACAAATCAAAAAAAGAGGGTGGAAGCTAATAAAAAACTCTGGACCAGTATGAACTGTATGACATCACATCTGCTCGAAAATAGGCTGCTTCCCATCAGTTGTATTTTAAGGAATAACATCGTTTAGAAAAGTTGTTTTTGTGTTGTTTATTGTAAATAAATATAATATGGTTGATGTTGATAGTATGACGACAGCAGGCATCCTTAAAGCTGCAGTATGTACGTTTTAGGTTTTTTGCTTAATTTGGTCAAAAATCCATTATCACCTTTGAGCATATTGTAATTCAAAGTGTTCTAATAGGAAATAGAACCTCTGCTCATTCTCTTGGTTCTATATAACAGTTTTGGAAATCCAGGGACGTGATGCGACTTTTTAGCCAAGTATGTACAAGTATTGTACAAGTCTCAAGATTATACATACTGCAGCTTTAAATGAAAGATTACTGCTGCCATGCTTTTTCTTAACTTTTTACTGTTTAGATATCACAGTCATCAGCCATGTTGTTTCCTCCCTACATTAATACAGAAAAGTTAAAGAGCCTTGAATTCTTGGACACAGATAAGTTATAACCCTGTAAATACAATACCTCATCTCTCTGAAATAGAGGTTGAAGTATAATTTTTTATCATGCATTTTCCCATTCTCGACTGCTTTCTTGCAAGCAATCTGTCACTCCTAAATAAACAAACACTTCAATATTGCTGTTAGAGTAAGGACTCATTTATTCTCCATTTAGTTATGAAAATGACTTAGTTTGTTTTTAATTTTTAAACTAACTTTACATAACTGGATATGTGCTTGCTAAATGAAATACATACATGACACCACTACACATAGACTGTAATCAGGTAATCATTATTATACCTAATGAGAGAAAAACCATGTGTATAGATGGTTGGAAATGGTCAGGAGCAGACAGATACTGTCTTCGTGATGTCCACCAGACCAGATTGGAATCATGATAACAGGACTTCTGCTGATTGGAACTGGTATTTTCCTGATTTATCACAAATTTGGATTACGTTGGCAGCAATATTGGAAGCCGCTAGTCATTGATGGAGGGGACCAAACTCTCAGAACTCTCAGATGGAAGGAGGTGTGGAGAGATTGGGTCAAGGAAAATGGCCACATTATTGGATTATTGAATGACAAGGGACGATAGAGCTAGTTGTCAAATGTTGTGACTAGCCCATCTGCAAACAACTATCTCCTCATCATCAGCCCCCCTGAGAACAGCCTGCTCAAGGTTGTCTCAATCTCAACCATGGATGTATGCAGATCTGATGCTCCGCCCCCACTCCTCTCCCCCTCCCTCATCACCACCTGGACTTTCTGTCTTCTGACTCTGACCTTCCAAGGTCATCATACCACCTGACTGTCAGAGGGAAAGCACCTCCTGCCCCCCCTTCCATCCGAGCCAAAGGAAGGTGTCCGTGGTGCACCCAGAGGCTGCATGCCAGCTCCACCCTGCCCCCGCCCCCCAACACCCCACCCCCAGGCCCAAAACCAGCCTTTTTCCCCTCACCTATCCATCTGTTATCCCTTTTTTCATCTAAATATGGGGCGTCGCTCTTGTGGCGCCCCACAGTTCATCCGCTCCTGTCTCCCCACGTTATAAGTGTTATATACTGTATGTGATTGTCTTTTCATGTTTTTCTTGGACAGGATGAAACTGAAATGAAATTTTGTTGCTCTGTAACTTGTGCAATGACAAATAAAGCTACTCATCATCATTAATCATGAAGCTCGGCCATAATGTGAACGTGTGTCACGATGAATCAGATTCAGATATGCCTCTGTTACTGGTGGTGCTGCTCTGTTTGTATGTGTAGAAATACTGAATCTAGAATAAAAAGCATCAACAGAAGGCTTCGTTTGTGCCCAGATTTAATGTGGGGCATCATTTGTTTTTTATTACTTGGACCTCAAGTCCTACGACACACAAACACTAATACTTACTTTACAGAACCTAAATAAATGGGTTCAATCACTCCAGGATAAAAGGATTTAATATAGTGTAAATCTGTTTTTGAATATCTTATGCTTATCTTAGACAAGCTTCAGTACCGAATGCTTTAGTGTATGATTTTTATCTTGTTGATTGTCAGAGATTATTGTGACTAGTTTAATCTAATACCTTAATATGATTGTAAACAACAACAAAAAAACACTGGTAAATGTCATAAACAGGCACCTCAACAGAACACTAAATTAGATGATTTTTTAATATGCTTTCATGTATTCATCTAGGACTCTATTCTCCAATGTGTGTAAGCCCATGGCCCAAATTTCAGGGCCGCTCCACCCAGAGCGTAACTGGGTGGAGCCGACGCAATGATGACAGAATTTTCAGTTTGGACCGCGGAGCGGAAGAGAGATAGGAACTAATCACCGGTAAAAACAGTCACCAGGAATAAATAGTTGCTCCCTGTTAAAAATAGTAGCTTTAACAGCCTGTGAATGCAGTACGGGGATGCATTTACTCCACCTCTGGGTCCTAGTGCCAGCCGTTTGGTGAAGCCTGTTCCATTTACCGTGTTTACCGAGGTCCTTGTGTGTTTAATAAGTCCGTGTGTCCGTGTGAAAGTCTGCATGTTTACGCCTTCGTCCATCCACTCTTTTCATTATATCCATGTCTTTTAAGGCTCTTATTAAATAGTCTAGGCCGCTGCCATCTTGGATTATGTCGTCACCGCGCAAGTGCAAATCGATTCAAATTAACTTAAAGCGGAATTAGACAAGTTAAGTGTTAACAAGAAAGAGGAATTATCTAATTCAGAAGAAAAAACGGAATAAACCAGCCACCTAATTCAGAATTCACTTTAATTCGGAATGAAATTAGCATTAGGAATTATGTGTTCACAAGGTCAGATTAAAGAGGTTTTCACTTTTATTCCACTTTAAAGAGGAATTAAAGCTCCCATGTAAATGTGGCCAATAATCCTGGTAACTGCCAATATCTGCCATAGAGGATATTATGTGGAGGTTTGTGTTTCTGAGTGCTAGGTTTCTTATTAAAAATGTTTATCTGACCAAATATACCCAGATATGAATGCTTCTATATTATGTTTACCCAAGGCCCACACAGAGTTCAATAACAAAGCCCCCTTGGCTCAGAATGATAAGCAGAGAAGAGTGGGGGACAAAACCTCTGAAACAGCCAGACAAAGACAGTAGGAGAGATGAGATTGTCTGTGTGGGTTTGATGAACACAGACAGTCAGGAATCAGTTAAGAACATCAAGCTCATGTACGTCTGAATGGAGCCCAGTGTCCGTTAAAGAGATCTGGTTTGATAATCAACGTCATACTGGAAGTTGGATACATGAATGTGACATGACGCCTAGTAAGACTGCTCTATGACAAGAAACAAACACATACACAATAGCAAGTACCGTATTTTAGCTCTTATCAGTCTGACATGCTTTATAGATTAAACAGAAAGGCCCTGTACTACGAAGCTGGACAAGTATATCAGGGATATCTTTCCGTTAGCTTCACTTAACCAAATGTTCTCCGTTAGGGTTTTCCAACCTGGATCAGTGCACACTCACATAATATGGGTGGAGATTGCAGCGTCAGACCAATCACAAACACGGAGAGACCGTGCAGAGCAACTTACGTCACAATTGAGGAATAATTCTTTAAAAATATAAAGATTTAAAATCTATAATTCAGACCAAAAACAACAGTGTTACTACTTACTGCAGCAGAAGCAGAAAGAAAAGAATGTATACAGGAAGTTAATGCATAAAAGTGTGAGGTTATACAATATTAATCTGATGATAAATTAACAGCCAGTTTCACTTTATTACAGCACAGACGTGTTTCTATTAACGTAGTCCTCCACAATTTCTCACACAATGGGACAAGATTGCATTGTTTCTCTTTGATGACTCAGTGAACCGTTTGAAGGGGACATACAACATTCAGTATATATCGTTAGTCAGCCTATATCATTAGGTGTAAGAAAACTTTATAATATGGTTTTACGTGCTTTTTGAAAGCATCCACTGAGTCCAGAGAGCGCAGGTCTAAAGGATGTTCGATCTAAAGGTGCAGGGGCTTTGAACGATTGATCTCCCCGAGTTTTAAAAGAAGTTTGTGGAACCAGTACAATCACCAGATGACCCGAGGCTTTGAGCTGAGCTTTAGGGCTTGATTAGATCAGCAATGTAGATAGGAGCCTTACCATGTAGGGCTTGAAAGGTCAGCACTGGACACGATACACAACAGGGAGCCAGTGAAGAGATTTTACAACAGGTGTAATGTGAGACCTCCTGTTGGTGCTTGTCAGTAGCCTTGTAGCTGAGTATTGGACGTACGAGAGGTGAGCCAACTGTTGTTGAGACAGGTGAACAGGCTGTTGCAGTAGTCTAACCACAACCACATAAATGCATGAATAACCATTTCCAGCTCATCTTTAGACACCATGGGCTTGAGCTTAGCATGCGCAGCTGAAATTTAGTTTTAGCCGAGAAGCTCAGATTAAGTGCTGCTTATAGTGGAATGGCACTATCCTGGCAATAAGCGTTTCAGTTTCTTTGAGTTCAGTTAAAGACTGTTGTCGCTTAACTGCTAAGCACTGGTTAAGCGACAGCAAAGGTGCACATTATTTGTATTTTATACAGACTATTTATTATTTCACAGGGCCCTCCACACTTTGTGACATCCATGGCCCATTTTGAGCTGATTTTTATTTACATGGAATAACATTGTATGAATTTATTCTTTTTAATGTTTTGTTTAATGTTTTTAAAATGCTCCCAAAGATGTATTTGTATTCCATCAGTGGCGGATGCTTTAAGACTACAAGGGAACCTCAGCTTCCCCTAAAATCAGTGGTCAAATATGTAGTGTTGTGTGTACATTTCATTGACTAAATATATGACAGAACACATGTATGTTTAGTTCAGAATCAGCTTCTTATAACAGGAAACTGACAGTGACAGCGTGACGTTCTTCATTCATTACCGCAGCGTCACAGTGTTAATAAACAGTGGTGAAGTTCAGCTTCAATTGACTTCAATGGGAGATGATTTAGGGGTTGATCCACTGCAGTCAAACTAGACGCTCATTGGATAAATGCTCGGTTATGACGCACTTAGTCCCGCCCATCGGACGCCGGGCTTCACAGGAGGTCTATGGAGCAGTGGGCTGGATCTGTCTGTTCCGGACGCTGGAATAATGGATGATGATTGGATGATCTCTCTCAGGCTAATTCAATTTTGATTGACAGCGAAATGAGCCAATCAGAGAGTATGACGTTGTAAGCACACAGGCGGGTTTTTCAAATATTTCAGTCCGTTGCTCTGTGTTGACACGGAGACTTTGCTGATCCTCTCATAGCGAATTAACTTCTGACAAACCTAGTGTCTGTTTTTGGTGTTTGTGGAGACTGTTACTGCTTGTGTTGTGAGACTTTTGACCAAACACTCACACTCCAGCGCGCAGCAGCTACGCGCGTGCATGCGTGTGCGCGCGCGTGCGTGTGTGATAATCTACAAATAGTTGTTGACAACAAAATGTGAATTCTACTAGAATTCACATTTAAATAAACAGATACATTTTCTGAAGTAGGCAGAAAATGAGCTTCCCCTGCATGAAAGACCAGCAGCCGCCACTGTTCCATAGTTCTTTTTTGACCCATAACTAGAAAAACGACTACCGTGTTTGTCTCACAGTAAGTTGTGTTTACAATGTTGATTTAAACAAACACGCACTATGCCCTCTAACTTTACCCACAATGCACTTGACCTGTAGGAAAACCAACATGATTGAAAAATAATCTCAATGTAGGAAAATTTTCTATATTTTTTTATTACTCATTTAATTTATTTTTTTGTTTTGTTTGAGCTTTTAAACAATGATTTTATTGGGAGGCATTTTTTATCTTTTATTTTTGTATTGTGTGTCTGAAAACCTCTTTCTGGTCAATTCTTGAGCAACGCGATGAGTAAATGAGTGAGTGCAATTAGTCTATTCATCGATAATAATCGATCATACGAAGACATGAGTGATTTGTTTAGTTTCTATTTCTTTATTTATCTATTTATTCAATGGTATACATTTCCATAATGAAGCATTTCAATTGACCAAAAAGGAGTAGAAGGAGAAAAAAAAATAAAGTCTTTGATGCACTTTTATGTTTGACTTAATATTAAAAAATAGGCTTATTTTGTCTGTCGGTGATGCAGTAGATATTGGTTGAGCTGATATACTATTGTCAGTACTAATCCTCTGCTGCTAGTCCTTAAATATCACATGTCTAATAGTGTCAGATACAGGTTTGATCAAAAACAACTGATGTGAGAAGTGATCCGTCATGGACTTTAATATCCGTCAGAGAAAACCTGAGGCACAGTATTGAGTTTATCCACAGCACTAATGCAGTGACTGTGTGCTCACTGAAGTGGAGCATCATGTGATGACAGTGATGATGATGATGCATTCACCAAAACAACAAGCACTGAGCCCACATGCACATTCAGGGCTTTATGTATTGGTGCTTGTGTCTTGATTTAATGCCGACTCTGTAATGTAATCTAAATGTTACATTACTGGACATCTGTCAGCAAATCTTTGGGAACATGACAAATACACGCAGATGCTGTGTGGCAGTGGGTTTATCCCAAGAACCTGTGCAGGATCAATCACAAGGATAGTCATACAGTTTTACAAGAGGCTCATGTATGACTGCTGATTGTAAGCCTGAATCGAAACACTGGAAATTAAGATCGCTGCAGTTTTAAAAAAAGAAAAAAGTTACTTATTAAAAGGTTTTATCAAAACATTTTACGATGCAGCATGTTCTGATAAAGCTTGTCTAATCGATCTGTGTTACATAAAAACTGATCATTTTATTTTTGAGCACTACAGTGATTTGTTAGATCAGTGGTTTTCTAAACTATTCACAGTCCCGTTCCCCTTCAGACATTTACCCTGAAGCCATGTACCCCCTATTCCTGCACACTTAAATACCATAATAATGTAATGTCATAAACAATGTATAGCCCTACAGTAAAATGTGTCCCTAAATGTTACCTATCCTGTTGAGGAATCATATATAATAAAAGAAGAAGTGTCAGTTAGACAAGAAAACATCTTATTCAGAATTATCACTGGATTTATTTAATGGCATTTTCAGTGAGAAACAATCTTTCTCTTTTTTTGGAAAATATAAATCAAAACAAACATTTGTTGATTGAACATATAACAGTAATACAACATATTAATTACTCTGAAAATGTGAAATTAGTGTTGTAGTAGTCGAGACCAGTCGTGGTCTCGAGACTGATCTCGAGACCAAATTTTAAAGGTCTTGGTCTCGTCTCGGACTCGGAAGCATTTTGACTCGGTCTTGTCTCGGACTCGGGATTTTCCCTCAAGACCGTTCGAGACCTGCACTAATTCGTGCTATTTTTAAACTTTCTTATAATCTGATAATATCAAGGAGAAGAATGGGATAAAACAATCCTTTATTAATTCTTTAATCCACCCCGTATAATGACGGCAACCTTCCTTAATGTGACTGAGTGACGTGTGTGTGTGTGTGTGTGTGTGTGTGTGTGTGTGTGTGTGTGTGTGTGTGTGTGTGTGTGGCTACGGTTTTAGTTTGGACCGCGGCGCGGAAGGGAGATGGAAACTAATCACCGGTAAAAATCCCAGTAAAACTCCGGAAAACAATCACCAGGAATAAATATTTGCTCCCTGGTAAAGACAGTAGCTCTAACAACTGGTAAAATGATAAACTGGTGATATTACAGCCTGTGAATGCACTACGGCACGGGTCTGCAACCTTTACTCTCAAAAGAGCCATTTTGCCTAATCTCGCCTGGATTAAAGTCCTCCTGGAGCCAAAAAAAAAAAAAAAAACATTCTCAATAAAGATAATTCAGTGTTATTATTCTATACAGTTAAATAATATCAAATACTTGTATGAGTTAATGAATTTGAAGGGCTACAAAAAAATAACTTGAATTTGATGACATGTGAGAGATCATGTCGGTCAACACATGCTAATAGCTAATTTCTTGCAACAAATCAAGCATGCATTATGCATATTAAGCCGACATGTTGGCAATTAAATAAATCTTTTCCCACACAATTAAAATCTCTATTTTCTTCCAAAATAGTGTTTTTGTTGGTTTAGTTATCTTACCAGGGATTTATAACTTAAGGTTAGCCACAGGTGCAGGAAAGTTGATGATCTGTAGATGTTGCAGGAGGTGAAGTAGGATGGTGGCAAAGTTATTGCACAATGTGATTCATTTTTAGGGTAACCAATTCTTTTATCATAATTTTATTTTAAGTTATTGTCATTAATCATCAATACCATATTTTTTTAAACGCTACAAGGAGCCATTGCAAAAGAGTGAAAGAGCCACATGTGGCTCCAGAGCCGCAGGTTGCAGACCCCTGCACTACGGGGACGCATTTACTCCGCCTCTGGGTCCTAGTGCCTGCCGTCCGGTGAAGCCTGTTTCGTTTACCGAGGTCCGTGTGTGTTTAATAAGTCCGTGTGAAAGTCTGCATGTTTATGCCTCTGTCCATCCACTCTTTTCATTATATCCATGTCTTTTAAGGCTTTTATTACATAGTGTCGGCTGTAGTCCGGGCCGCCGCCATCTTGGATTATGTCGTCACCAGCGCGTCATCGCCGCAAGTCGCGCAAGTGCAGAATGACTCAAATAACTGTAAAGAGGTCTTATATTAGTATATTTTCTTTTTAAAGTGGTGTTTTTTGTGGCTTTAGACTCCAATTACATATTTGTATATAATATGTTCCCTACAATATAAACAGGTTCACAATATAACTATTTTTTATAGTTTCTGTTTCCACTGTATCCAGAATAATAATAATAATCTTTCTCAACAAGATTGATTTGTCACATGACTGTTCCAGGGTTTGAGTTTGTTTTATTTAGTTTCACATCTACCTGGGCTGTAGCTTTTTGTTTTTTAGAATGCTGCCAACTTGTTTGTAGTTTTATTTCAGCAAGGTTCAGTTTTACAGTTACAGTTGGGGACCTTTGTAATTGAATATCCTGGTTACATTACAGCAACCAAATTAAACTATATCAACTAAGTGAATCAATAAAAAAAATACCTGTTTAAAGGCTTTTTCAAACAAATATTATCTTGAAATCTGTGACCTGTTGACCTGCACAACTCAAAGAATCGTAATCGAGAATCGTTTAGAACAGGAATCAAAATTGAGAATCGGAATAAGAATCGTTAAAATCCAAACGATGTCCAACCCTAGCAAAGAGGAAACACTCTGTGGTGTGTAGGTGACCAGCCATGTTATTTCTTGGCAGAAATGCTTTTAAACACTAGCTGTACATTCAGCTGACATAAAAATCTTGTTTTCAAATATGTAGAATAATTGTGAATTTATCAGTAGCAGTAGTAGTTTTAATATTTTAGTTAATTTTTTGCAGGCACCTTTTTACTCTGTCAAATGTATTTAAAGAAACTAAAATTAAAGAGAGAATGTTATTTAACTGTCGAACCTTGTCATAATTTTATTTATTTATATATTTTTTTAAATAAAAAAAAATGTTTATGGTCTTGGTCTATGTCTCCGTCTCGGCTCCTGGAAGTCTTGGTCTTGTCTTGGTCTCGGTGCATTCTGGTCTCGGGCAAGTTTTGGTCTCGGATAGTGTGGTCTTGAACACAACACTATCTGAAATACAACTATATTTTAATAAGAAGAGTGAGGTTTAGAGGATGCGCAGAACTCTGCAATATTTGGATGAATTTGAGAGTCTGAGTCTTTAATCGTTCTCCACGCTAAGTCTTTTTCTGTTTTTCTGTCTACTTTGGGGCCTACAAGGTGGTAAAGGGCATTAAGGTCATGACAGCATGTTTGGCTAGCGCAAAGCTATGTTGCTCTTGTCATATTTGCACTTTTTTGATCAAATTGTTTCACTATCAACACTAGAGGTTAGTCTTACAGAGGCCAATGTGTCATTTGTAGCAATGCATGGAGGCTCCTGACTGCTGTTCTATTTATATTATAGTTTCCAATGTTGTCACGCTGTCCTTAATTTGTATTCACTCTGTATAGATTAAACTAAATCAGTCAGCATCAATGTACAAAATGTGTAAAAGGAAAAATGTGTAACAAAAGCCGATGCTCAGCTGGAATAAATGTGATCCATGTTAATACCTTTACATTTTATTAGTAATCTTCTCAGGACGTTCAATATTAGCTTTTAAACCTATATTTAAAATGCCAATATTGTCCACACTAAACTTTTCAATTTCCAATATGTACCAATACTAATATCTACATAGACCTCCCTCCTCTGAACCTTATTTGTGCAAAAAGAATACTTGTTGATATTTAGTTATAGAAAAAAATTCATTCATTTATTTTTATTATGTAACATCACATATTGTCTGATCATATCGGTGGGCTGATAATGTCGCCCATCTATAGTTGGTTATTCATAACCAGGTGTTTGTATAGTATTGTCGCCTGTAATATCACAAAAAGGTGTTTTGGGGATAGAGTATACCAGAGTCTAAGGTGTTGACTTGATCTTCATGTTTTTGTCACAGTTCAGTGATGCGTTAGAAGTCTTTATTTCTAGAAGCCTGACCTTTATAGATTTGAAGAATTTGCTCTGACATCCCATCACAAGATGCCTTTAGATGTTTTGAGCTGTTGGTGCAAATATCAGCTCTTTTGGTGTGTTTGAAGTGCTTTCTTCACTAGTTTTATTTTGACCCCCTTGTTCTCAGCCTGGCTACCTCGACAGCAGTGGTTCCCAAACTTTTTTTTTAATCATATTTGTTATACTGTGTTACAAAAACAGAGTAATAAGGATTAGTGCACAAAGTGGCAAGATGTGCCAGCTCACATATTTTTACTCTGTTTTATTTTATTTGGACTAGATTTATATTTAAGAAAGTGAAAGTATCGAATACAGTTGAGATTGTGTGTGGTTTGCATTGAAAAAGAATAATACTTATTTAAGCTTTTTCAGCTTTCAGCCTTTTCCTGCACTATATGTCAATTTCTGTGTTATTATGTATTGTTTTTTAATTGTGCAAAATAGATACATATAAATAAATAAATAGATAAATACAATAACATTTCAAAATGTAATTTAAATCAGTATTATTATTATTATTATTATTATTATTATTATTATTATTGCTCTACATTTCAGGCGACCCCAAGGTTAAAAACCCTGCTCTGTAGCTCTGTTTATTATCTGTGGTGTTGCACACGATTCATATATAACACTGGTGATTCCAGTTATTCTGACCCACTTTTATCATCCTGTTTGCTCTGCGGACCTTTTCTAATCTTTCACATTTTCCTTCTGCTTCCTTTTCCCTGACCTTTTCTGCCCGTTAGAGTAAAGATGCTGGCATCAGGACTCTGGTCATGTTGGATGAACAGGGAGGTAAGTTGGCAGGGAAAGGTCACTGAACCGTCTGCTTCACTTCAAACTGCTCTTCTGCTCCTGCTAAATATGTCTCATGGTGCATGAAAAAGGACTTCTCATCAATTGATCCAATGTATCACTGCACAATCTCTGTCCTATCTGCAATGGGATCACTGACATTTATGGTTTTACAGCCACAAAAGGCAAGGAGTATAGTCAGTGAACTTCAATTATGTCAATACAACTGTTGTCACACCCCATATTCATACTTCTTTTACAGTAATTGTTCTCTATGATTCTGTATTTATTGTATGCACTGACACCTGAAGGATAATCATATAATCAGAAGCTCTCTATATATACTGTACCTACCTATCTGAGGTTTCAGAATAGCTGGAAGGGCCCCAAAAACATCAGACTAAACTAGACAGTGGCTGTGTTTGAAATGAAATGGTACACTAATTAGGGATGGGAATTGATAAGAATTTAGCGATTCTGATTCCATTGTCGATACTGCTTATCAGTTCGATTCCTTAACGATTCTCTTATCGATTCTCATTGCGTGAGGGAATAAAATAATATGAATGGATTTGTTTGCTTTAACTCTATTATATTATCTTTGTTTCTTTAAATTTCCTGCAGGGATATCAGCTCTCTTTTAATCCACCAGGTATAGATTGATTTCACTGGATAATAATATATACACTATATGACACTTTGGCTGCTAACATTTGATAATATTTACAGTGCTCTTTTTGAACTTGAACAGCTTGATTCAAAACAATTAATTATTTTGTAAAAAAGAACATATTAACCAAAAATACAGCTGCACCTATCAACTATATGGTGAAAGGAGCTTCACTTGGCACTAGCATAAACACAATAAACAGAACCTGGAGTGGTTTATCGTTACCTTCACCATGTAAAGCAGATGATGCTGAGATGTTAGCTCCGCTCCTGCTTCTCCCTGGATGAGACTCACCATCCCTAACTCATGTATCAAACAGTCTACATTTCCACAAATGAATTGCATGATGGGTAGACAGATGTTTCTGCATATTGGAAGTGTTTCCTCCCTTTGTTGAAATTAGCCATGTTGCAAGTCAGAATCAGAATCAGAATCAACTTTATTGACCAAGAGTGTATGAATACACACAAGGAATTTGTCTTGGTGACCTGTGCTCTCTCAGATAGTGTAACATTAAATAATAACAATCAACTAGAATAAAGAAAAATAAATTAAAAAAGAAGTATAAACATAAATATAAATATATAAGTATAAGAGTAGTTAGACTAATATGTGCAAACAAACTAAAATAACAAGATAATAATAATAATAATAATAATAATAATAATAATAATAATAATAATAATAATAATAATAATAATAATAAGGTTGAACTTCCTCAGCTGACGCAGGAAGTACATCCTCTGCTGTGCCTTTTTCCTGGTTGTGTCTATGTGGGAGGACCACTTCAGGTCCTGTGAGATTGTGGATCCCAGGAACCTGAAGGAGTCCACGGTAGCCACTTTGCTATTCAGAATGGTAAGGGGGGTGAGTGGGGGGGGGGATTTCTCCTGAAGTCCACTGTCATCTCCACAGTCTTAAGCGAGTTCAGTTCCAGATGTTTCTGACTGCACCAGAGAGCCAGCTGTTCCACCTCCCGTCTGAAGGCAGACTCGTCCCCATCCCTGATGAGACCGATGACGGTGGTGTCGTCTGCAAACTTCAAGTAGCCCTAGTATCATCTTTTCGAGTGAAATATAGTCAAACTTTCGAGTGCTTCTGCCTTGGCGCCATTGTTGGAAAAGTTGGAAACCAAAAAAATGCTGCTTGCGTGTGATGTCATCACTTATTTGCGACATAAGAGGAACCGATAAGCGGAATTGACGGGCAAGCAAACAAAGGATTCCTAGTAATTAGACTACTACTCAGTTTTCGATTCCCATTCCTAACGCTAATGTACTACTAAGTTTGACGTCAAATTGAGTATGTAGTGCATTCACATTAGATAGTACAGAAAGATTGAGTATGCACGAAATACTCGGATGTATACTATATCAGGACATTTTTTAAGTATGCACGATGGGCACACTAGTCATACTCACCCGCCCCATGATGCATTGCGAGCGGAACGTAAAATCGTCCTGGGACCAGCTTCAAGCTAAAAATCAAACATCTCCTTTTCAAAACAAAAGCATCTCTCGTTGTCTTCCATTAGTTTTTTAATGCTTTTGTAAATAGGGCTCTTGTTTTGAAGTTAACCGGAAGTTTCATCAGTAGTAAATGTTGGACAATATGGAATCTCCAAAATGTTATAATGAAATGTGTTTACGTGAGTTTTATGGATGAAATGAGCACGTTAATATTCTGCTTAGTCACTTTCTCGCTTAAAATGTTTTCAGAACTTTCAAAGATGGAGTATCAACGGAGATATTTAGCCTCAGTGTGCTTCAGGTTTTTGTCGTAGGTTTGAAATGCATCTTGGGAAAGTTGGAAGTAAACTTCAGTGCTCATCATCCTAATCCTACTCATAGTATATACAGTATATACTCATTGAGTATGTAGTGTATAATACAAAGTGTGCTATTTCAAACAGTAAATTAAAGAAGATAGATTTAATGATCATTTTGAGAATCATTACAATAAAATAGACGTATTCTATTGTTTAATGATTGGAGGAGTCCACAAGCTGTTCTGGCTGTAGTGTGTCCTCTCTTTTTACACTCAGGCATATGTTTTATCTTAGGCTAGTCTTGAAACTTCTCTTGGTAACCACTTTTCATTAGCTTAAAGTATAGTAAATAAGTAGTACAAACTGTATTTTTTGACATAAATTGTCATTTATAGTCTTTCAAGGGAAAATGTTTTCATCAACTCCCAAAACATACAGTGTGAAAAAAATTGGAGGCATTATCTAATTTGCTTAATAAGAAAATAGAGCTGTGAACAGAAATGAATTCCTTTTAGGGGTGTCCTGGTAAGACTATTTTAAATTCCAGTGTGATACTCATATTGGAACTTTTCGTATTGGAATCATGCATAGTTTTCTGACTTATTTTATAGAGTGGAATGTTAGAAATGGCTTGATCAAGTGATATTACTCATTTTTAACAGTAAGGAGAAAAACAAACCCATTTATTATTAACCTATGGCTACATTTTCAGCTTGAACGAAAAAGATTCATCTTGAAGACCCCAAAAAAACAACCTCAGTAAATCCAATAAAGCAAATTATGTATCACAGTGCTTACATCAGAGATTTTGGTGACACTACATAAAGTTTTTGAAGATAATGCTGACATTACGCTGTCATTATTATGACATGACACCTGTCATTAGCATGAATAAGGTGTCATGAAGGCTGTCACTAAGTGTTGGTAACCCTAACCCCATTAGATCCCTCCACCTAACCCAAAAAATGCCAGCTTTGCTCCAAAGGTGTCATAATTTAGCACTTTATTCATGCTAATGACAACGTAATGTCAGCCTTTATGTATAAAGCTTCAAGTAAAGTGTTACCGAGATTTTAGGTGCAGGCCGATACAATCTTATACTCTTTTTTTTTTTTTGCCGATATCAGACCGATATACAATATCAGTATTGGAACGGGACACTCTTAGTTACTTTACAGTTGTTATGGAACCAAATAAGGTTTTTGTTGTTTTTATTTTATTTGTAGCAGCACCATAGAATAGCAAAAGTAAACCGTAAGAACACAAATAAATATCAACATAAACTAAAATAAATCAATAATAATAATAATGAATCAAAATTTTAAATCAAGAACAAAACCTTGCACAGATAAAAAGTGTAAAGGAGCGTGCAGTCATTGTGAGTGTGTAGGATGTGTGTGTTTTTGTGTATTACCAAGGGCTTGTGCTTAGTGCTATGCGTGGAAGAGCAGCCTAATTGGACTGCCAAAGGAACAGATAGCGTTTCTTCCTTTATCCCTCCCATTTTTTTTCCCCTTCGCACTAAATGATCCAATGTACTCGGCTGTTATCACAGCAATCAATTCACAGTTTTAAATTACCTCTGGCTCCAAGCTGTTCTATCCTACACCTGCCCTCCATCTGTCTCTCTCTGCCTTCTGCAGTTTCCTCTTTTTTCTGTCCTCCATTCTTCTTCCTTCTTTTCTGATGATTATTATTACATAGCTGTTTCCTGCCATAGTTCTTTCTTTCTGCTCATTCTCTTCTCTGTTTTGCTTCAATGATTTCCTTTTAAATTGAAGCCTGTGCAGCCAGTGGTGGGTAATACAGACCTGTTAAGCTGTCAAATGAGGTGTGTGACTAATCCACCTGCCCTTTACACACAAACACACACACCTACACAGGTCACACAGTGGAGGAGACGCAGAGTTAGGTTAGAGGTACAGCTGTGTGCGGCTAATGAGTCTCTCCCTGTTGGCTGTTACATGAATGTTGACCTAAATCACATCCAGTCAGTGCTGATGGATTACAGCTACGCCTCAGTGAACCTCTGCCACTCGCTCCATGTTAGCACGCAGTGCTAACTTTCACTGCACCAGAAGTGGCTTGTGCTTCATGTTCATTGTAATTACATTTATTCAGCATGAACTGAATAACCCAATGTGAACATCAACAGAATAGTGGCGATTTTTAAAATTACCTCTATGAAATGACTGCTTTAATACCATATCCAAATATCGTATTTTTACATGCATTATAACAGAAACTCATTTATTGGTAATTGTTAATGTGTATTATTTCCAGCAAGATTCTTTTTGTCTTCTTTTTGAATAGTATGTTAAGGTTTAATTAAGTGTTACTTAGGAAATCCAGTTTGATCTCCCGACATGTTTTGACTGTCAACTGGCAGTCTACTATTCAAAAAGAAGATATATCCATATGACTGACCTAATAACACTGAACAACACAGAGCAATCACATAGAGGACAACGCAACAAAAACATTGTTCCAACACCCACTCTGTGTACAAGGACAACTTCAAATAGTAAAGGAAGTAGATTAGGAGATGATGGACAGGTCTAATCACATACTCAACACACACACATACTGACTAAAGGGTGTAGGCAGGACACACATACCCATGGACACACAGGCAAAGCAATATTAGGCATTTACAGAAAACATTAACAAACAAATGACAAACAATGCACGGCCAACAGAAGCGTTAAAAAAAATGTAATCGGGCCTACAAAAAAATCTGAATCATAAATCATACAAACCAACTCTGCCATCAAACAACAAAACAAACAAAAAAAAGACCTACACAAAATAAATCAAAAGAGAAAATTAAATACTGATCAGAAACACAAAACTAAGCCCTACAAACAACACTTATACCACGTGTGCCAAACTGAAATCCGGCCCTTTAAAGCTCCCATTTCGGCCCCCAGGAGGAAGTAAAAATAACAGTGAAAACATGAATGATTGTGTAAATGACCAACTAATTCACTAGTAGATATCTCAGTCCCTCCAAATACACAAATTCAATTTAACTGCATAATTCTTTTTACTCATTTTACCCATGCCTATGTCACGTGATGGAAATGTTTTTTAATCTCAAATTGTTGTAAGTACTGTAAGTTATTCCAAAATCTTAAAATTTTCCTCAACATTTTCTCCAAAAACTCCCCAAATTAAATAAATATTGGTCACAAAATTAAATTTAAGTGAAGGTCCTGCAGGGACTGAAATCTGTCACTTATTGGTTTGATATTGTCGGTGCCTTACATTCTTTAAATACTATTATACGTGGAAGGGCAAACTAGGGCACATGAATGATAAAATATTATCATCATATCATGATAATTTTTTTACCGCCTATAGTCTGCGGCCCAATTAAGATTAAACTGCTCCGTATTTGGCCCCTGAGCTAAAATAATTTTGACACCCCTGCCTTATCTATCAATCCTTATTAAAGGGTTTAAACAAGTGATTTATGTCTAAAACTATCATTTATTTCAGGTCTGCCACTTTATCTGCTATGCTATGCATTTAATTTATGAAACTGCCCTTATGTCAAGATTGGATTTTTTGAGAAGCTTAGGTTCAAAGGTTGGTTTGAAATGTGTGCGTATAGCATGCATTGGGCAACATGCCACATGCGGCCCACGGTTGCATTTTGTTTGAAACCCAAAGTAAATGCACAAAATAACTCCAAAAACACACAAAACAGCAAAAATGGCACAAAATAACAACAAAAGACACAAATTTACTCCAAAGACACTTAGCACGACAAAGAATACACACAAAAATAAGCAAAACGAGAACATGAATCACTCAGGACAACAATAATACACAAAGTGACACGTAACATACACAAAGCAACAACAAAAACTCACGTAAATACTCCAATAATGCACAACATAAGCACAAAATCAGAGAAAAATATACAAATTGACAACAAAAAAAGACTAAGCCCCTTTATTTTTTTTTTCAGCTTGGTCATTATTCTAGTTTCTGAGACGCTATTCTGATATTGTGGCCCTCAGATCAGACAGTCACGTTTTTGTGGCCCCCATTGTGATCAAAGTTGCCTGTCTCTGGCGTATAGTCAGTCCTTCAACATTGTGGAGGTTTAAATCTTGACATTTCAGTTTGATTCACAGTGTAATGTTCAGACATTTATTCAAATCTATCTTTATAAGGACCTATTGATTTTTTTTAATTAATACAAGTTACAACTTTGACAGAGGAAGACCTACCTGCACATGAACACTAGTTTTTCTATTTTTTCATTTGACATATTTCATGAACTACATATACTAGCTGATTGCTTGGCTTCCTGTTTGTTGAACTCAATAACACTTTTTGTTTGATCAGCGAGGTACTGTACATCCTTTGGTTTGACATGAAATGACCCCGCTCCTATCGCCTGTTGCCTGCTTTGCAAGCTGCATCTATAGCCAGAATGTTTAGAGCAGGGGTCACCAACATGGTGCCCGCGGGCACCAGGTAGCCCGCATGGACAGTGTGAGGGGCCCTCAGGAGCTCTAGTCACCAATGAGCTCCATCTAAAATCTGGTTAACTTTCAAGGATTCAAACTCACAAAGATAAATACATAGAGAGATGTAGTAAGAACTTAACTAGTAAAGTCAAATACAGCTGATAATTTTCTTATTGAATGAACCATGTTTAAATATTTATTTTCACTGAAGAATTGTGACGAATATTTTTGTTGCAGATTTGGTGCTGCTCAGTGGTATGTTATATACCAGTATAATATGATATATACATAAAAAAAATTTATATATATATATATATATAAGGTTTTTTTTTTTTTTAAACGCAAGTTGGATTTTCTATATAATTTAATGAAAATGAAACAAAGCATAAATTAGGAGAAATAATAAAGTTATTCTTAGCCTGTTTTATTATCTTAACCAAGTATAACTGTGAACATTTAGTATTTAAGACATTCATTTCTAACTGGTAGCCCTTTGGACTATTCAGTAGCTATGACGTAGCTCACAGTTTCAGAAAAGTTGGTGACCCCTGGTTTAGAGCCTTTCAGTGGTAATGTAGAGCGCCAACCCCCAACTCCAACCAGTCCACTTTATTTCACTCCTCTCATGCCTTTGTCCTCACCAGAACAACTTGATCGTGTGGAAGAAGGCATGAACAAGGTGAACGCAGACCTGAAGGAGGCCGAGAAAGATTTAAAAGATATAGGACAATGCTGTGGTCTGATATGCCCATGTATTAAAAAGTAGGTACCGGCCAGGAGCTGCTGCGCTCTTGCCTGTCCAGTCCTGGTGATGGTGATGGTGGTGGTGGTGATGGTGATGGTGATGTCTGATGTCTCTCTTGTCACAGTCAATGTCTTTTTTGTCTCTTCTCCTTTGTCTCCCCCCCTCTCTTGACCCTTCCCCCGCGACTTCCTCCTCTCTTCTCTTCTTCTCTTGTGCTTTCGTTCTTTTGCTGGAATATATGACAATGTGTTGCTAATCAGAACAACTGGAGCGCATCGAGGAGGGGATGGACCAAATCAATAAGGACATGAAGGATGCAGAAAAGAATTTGAACAATCTAGGACAGTTCTGTGGTCTATGTTCATGTCCCTGTAACAAGTAGGTGGTGCCCGTGTCAGCCCCAATGCATGTTTTCCAGTGCCCGCCTGTACCGGCCTTTCTTCTCCATCCGCCTGCCTCTGCTGTTTAGAGCATGGTGAACTGTGGCCTAAAAAATCACAACACACTCTTTAAACAGGCAGCGGCACTGCATGCATGGGCATGTGTGTGTGTCTGAGACTGAGTCAAAGATGAAGTGCTTGCACGGACAATGCTGAAGTGCTGCTAAGCTGTGTTTGCCTTCTGGCCTCAGAGGCCACTGTTCCTTTAAGCCCTTCATTCCACATTGGATGAGAGATTGTCAACCAGCAGGTAGCAGCATCAGCCAAGGTCTCATCATGAACATCTACCGTTCCTCTGCACCCGAACCCAACACCCACCCTGAAACATCACCCTGTGCTGCTCACTCCCAATCAAACAGAAAATACACTTGTTGACTCTTTTCTCATCTGAATGATAAATAATATCAATGATTTTTTCAATGATATATTAGTTTATATATATATATATATATATATATATGGGCGCACGGTGGCTTAGTGGTTAGCACGTCTGCCTCACAGCAAGAAGGTCCTGGGTTCAAGCCCTGGGGTGGACACTTGGGTCCTTTCTGTGTGGAGTTTGCATGTTCTCCCCGTGCTGCGTGGGTTTCCTCCGGGTACTCCGGCATCCTCCCACAATCCAAAAACATGACTGTAAGGTTGATTGGAGTCTCTAAATTGCCCATAGGAGTGAATGAGAGAGTGAATGGTTGTCTGTGTCTCTGTTGCCCTGTGATGGACTGGCGCCCTGTGGTGGGTGTACCCCCGCCAAGCGCCCTATGAGAGCCGGAGATTGGCACCGGCAGACCCCCGCGACCCTGTCAAAACAGGAATAAGCGGGTAAGAAAATGGATGGATGGATATATATATATATATATTTGTTGGGTCAATTACATTTGCAATTATCCATGTTCAATTACAATTCAACTATGATTAAAGTGACCCGCATTTTTTCCAATGATATGTAAATTACAATTATTTTGTACCATAAACTCAATTACAATTACATTCTCAATTACTAATCTTTGATTACAATTAATCTCAATTACTGAGCCTGAAATAAATAACCTAATGAAAGTTAATATTCCTCTTGTGTTAGCTTTCTGTTAGCATCTCTTACGATCACTGGTCAGTTTTGACCCATGGCTGTAAAAAACACTAAAAATATTATCTATTATCTGTAATCGTATTTGTTTCTAATCTCTTGGTTACCATGTTAGGCTTCCTAATCAATGAAAATATTGGTATTAATATTTTTGATGTGGGCGTCTGAGCCGTTTTTCTGTCACAATACCCCTAGATTTAAACTTTTTTTAAATGGTAAAATGATCCTCAACTATATATGAAACATATTTTGATAATGGTTTACTACATAGGCCTATGTGTAAATCATAAAACTATATCATGGTTTCCCCAGTTGTGTGTTTAATTACATTGTGAATAACAGTTTTTATAGAATGTTCATGACAATTACAATTACAAAGTCTGAACTCAATTGCAATTCAATTATGATTACAACAGCAACATATTTCTTCATTTTTGATTGAAGTGAAGTCATCTAACCAGGGATTAAACAAGAAGGAGAAATGGATAAACCCTGAAACAAAATTTTGGAAAATACAAATTTTAAAACTGAAAATCAGAGGCTCAAAAAAATCTTATTCAACATTTTATAAAACTTACACAATATACTGACACAATATACTGACTCCTTGTACCAAGAGTGGGTCATTCACATCAGAAACCAGTTGCATCAAAGTGCTAACCAAACTGTTTATTGGGAGGAGCTTCTGACATGGGTGATTATGATTTTTAAAGATGCTGGCAGCGATACTTTTTGAACAGATATAGATTCATAGATCAATAAATCAAAGATAATTCATCACAAACAAATGTAGAAACAAAATTTCAAGCAATAATTTCAACTTTCTTCATTTGTTTGTGCGTAAATGATCTTAGATTTATTGATCAATGAGGTCATCACCATGTCTTTCGCTGATTAAAACAATTGATCATCACCCACCAGCAGCTTTAAAATCCAGACATAAACGGCCGATCCTGGTGTTTTGCATGACTTTCTGGGATCTGTTACACTGTCTGACTTTAGATTTGAGCTCAGCAATGATGTGCTGATTAGCTGGACAGAGCACATGGGTTCATATTTCATTTCTCATGAAGCACACACACTAGAGCAGTGCTGAGCTACTTTATCTTTATGTACAAACTCGTAACATTTCTACCATCATTAATGGATTTAAATGTCAAACTAAGACACCATTTAAAACACTTTATTGTAAGATTATGAATAAATAAATATACAGTATATATAAATATAAATTATTATAGTTTAACAGTCAATATTGAGTCCACATTTTACTCTAAAATGATTTCATAATAGAATCTACACAAGTCAGGCCCATGTGTTTTCTGAGCACACTCTACATGTGATACTAACATTTTGGTTTTAAAGGGGATCTTTTCATGATCTTTTTGTGTTTCTTTTATACACGCACACACACACACACACATTCATGGTGATCAACTCTGTTTATAATTTCTATTTTAAATGTCCTGAAGGTAAATTCATAAAAACATGACCAACACGGTAATAAAAGAACATAATAGATCCCCTTTAAAGCTCTTGTCTCCTGTGTTAGAACCAAACGTCTTTGTGATCTTTGTTTTCTCCGCTCCATATCTGCCAAACTATGGCCACTCAGTCATGTCTGAGCATGCTACTCTTATACTGTCTGGGATCTTTATACTGTTGTTTATCTCAGAGCTATAGAAAAAAAGCAAGTACCTGGAGAATAAAAACTACATGAACTATGTTTTTCCACTGAAAAGTACTAAAACTATTTGGAGCAAAATTATTATTTTTTGATATATTTTTGTCATCTCCTTTTTTTCTTTTATTATTTAAATTTGATTTGGGTTCATCTTACATTATTTTTTTTTATTTTTCGCCTTGTCTGCACATGCTGTCAAAGGTCAACACCACATGAAGTTCAATCTTTTTACAACAGCAATGAGTATTTTGTTATTTTTTGTTATATATATTACATGTATTTTATTGACTATTTGCAATTAAATAAATGCATTTATTTTATTGCATTAAGTTTATTTTATCTTACATTAAAGCAACCTATTTTATATCCCATTACATAAAAAATGTATATATTTGTTTCTCCTTTAGATGCTTTTTTTCTACAGCTCTCTGGTCCAACCTTTCACAGGCCAGCATTGTTGATTAATCCTGGGTTTTTGTTCAATCTTTCTTCTTTTGATGTAGAATCTTTCAATCCCTCATCGTCTGATCAAATGGCATGTGAAAGTGAATTCTTGCTTGTTTTTTGTAGCTTGTCTGGAGCACCTGATGGGTGGGAGCCACCCACCTCTCAGATTCTCCAAGCACAATGAAACAAACACTAAGAATTACATTTGCTTATTTGACAGCATGCAGTGTGTCACCCATCCAGTTGAAATGAAGGGCTGATGACAAATGACCGCTTTGTTTGTTTAAATCTAACCGTGCAGCTTTTTCTTCAGAGTCACAGCATGTATCTGATCCTGTTCTTCTCTTTGGTTTCTCCCTCCCCATGTAAACTATTGTGTACCATGCCTTGCATGTCCTCTCACCCTCCATGTTTAAACGTGTTTGTGTCGCCTCGTGTTTTGTATTTGAGCTTGTGGGAAAGTATTATCCGACGTTGACGTCCGTCACAAGACTCAATGCGAGCTTATTTGTGCTCCTATTGAATTGATCGGCATGTAAGATCAATTATTCACTAACAGACTGACAAATGCATGTATGACACTTTATCATACAGGGCTGCAACGTTGCTTTTAGTAAGCTAATTGGTTTCAGCAAGGCTTTCTAAACATGTATTTGTGTGTGTTTTGATAGTGAATCACATGCTCATTCATTCCACACACTGATTCATACACAAGCACACACTCATTACTAAGGGTGTAAGACCAAATCGATTCAGCGATATATCGCGATATTTCGCCGCGCAATTATCGTATCGATCCAAAAAATGTCCCAATTGATTTTTTAAATCATGTTTTCTTTACGAAAAAACATTTAATTGCGCTAACATACGCATAGCACGTAAACGCCCAACAGCAGGTGTTAGTGAACCACATCAGACCTTGTTAGTTGTTAACTATCTCACTCCTCAATGCAGTTTAGTTTGGAAGTTGATTTTGTTTAATAAAACAACTTTTTACTTTTTTAAAAGAATTTAAGAAATTGACACAATCAGAAAAAGTTTAACTGTTTGGAAAATGTAATTTTACAGTTTGATAAACATTCCACTTGTTTTTAATATTGGTACTTGAATTATAGTTAGCTACCATTTACTTGAAATCAAAAAATTAAATCAAATGTGTTTTATTACAATTTGTACTTGTAAAGGTGAAATTTGTAGTTATTGATATCGCGACATATATCGTATTGTTTAGTATCGGGATATATCGTATCGTGACATGCAAATTGTGAATCGTATCGTCAGATTCATGACAATGCACACGCCTACACACATACACACACACACACAGACTCCTGATGCAGCAGCTACAGCCGTGCTAACTAAAGTGTGTGTGGTAGGATTAAGGGCGGTGGCCAGGCCTGGGGAGGGAACCAGGATGGAGTAGTGAACAGTCAGCCTGGAGCTCGTGTGATGGATGAACGTGAACAGATGGCCATCAGTGGGGGCTTCATCCGCAGGTAAGCTCATAGTGTGTGTGTGTGTGTGTGTGTGTTTTGTATATAGATCTTTTTATTTTTTTTATTTACATGTATTTTTTTCATCTTATTTTGTTGTGTCTTTCCGCCAACTTTATTATTCAGGATGCGATATTTTAGTTTCAATCTTTTTCATCATTAGTAGTTGAAAGTTTACAGTTGAAACTACAAAAAAAAGAACAGAATGTGATAGAACTACTGTATATTCATCCCTGAGAGCAAATTTATATGTCGAGTAGTTCAAAACGGCAACATAGCAATATAATAGAGAATAAATATCCAAAATAGATAAATAAACTAAATAAGTGCTACTTTGACTTGCTTCTACAGGTACCGGCACATGCCTGTATGACAAAAAACATTAAAAAGAAGCAGAAATAAAAACAATTGAATTTTAAAAATTTGAAATTTTTAATAGGTTTAAAAGAAATAAAAACATTTTTATTTGTATTTATTTTTATTTTATTTATTTATTTATTTTTAATCATTTTTATTTCCAACATTGATTACACATTGAATGTGTTAAGTTATACAAATAATTCTGTTGGTTTGTTCTATTAAAGCTCCAAAAACAACATTTTTCCACTACAAAATGACTATTTAGGTGCACATGCTACTGAAAACATTTTTTTTAAATGGGGCAGAAATATGGACATTCTGTGACTGGTGGTGCTGAAATACACCATGTCAATGTGTCCGTAGTGAAAAAGTAAAAAATGCTCATATTAGCGTTTTTTCAAAACAGCAAATGGTTTTACACATAAAATATTTTCAATGACAAAACAGTACAGTATTATTTTACCCTTTATATTTCCCTTTTCCTAGTTTGAAATTCTTTAGATACTTTCAAATATGACTCGACTTACCCAGTCCCTGCTCAGTAAGGGTGTAAGAAAAAATTGATTTGGCGATATAGCGCGATATTTCACCGCGCAATTATCATATGGATCCAAAAAAGTAAAGAATTTTTTTATCTTGTTTTTTACAAAAAAACAAACATTTAATTGCGTTAAAATATACATAGCACGTAAACGCCTGGTCACTAGGTGTCAGTGAACCACCATTTTAAACTATTTTAGCTTGGAAGTTGATTGCACATACTGGGCACTTTTATACTGTAAATATATGTGGTTACTGTTTTTTTAAAGAGTTTAAAAACTTAACCAAATCAGAATCTGTTGTAGAAGCAAAAGTTAAACTTTTTTGAAAAATGCAATTTGACAGTTTGATAAACATACCACTTGTTTTTGATATTAGTTCTTGAATTCCAGCTAGTTTCCATTTACTTGTTCTTGCAAGTTTGAAAAAATTAAATAAATCGTATTTCATACCATTTTGTACTAGTAAAGGTGACATTTGTAATTATTGATATTGCGATATATTGCTATGAATACTGTATTGTCAAGTATTGGAATATATCGCATCATGACATGCAAATTGTGAATTGTATTGTATATCGTATCATCAGATACACTATACCACTGCTCAGTGCCAGTTTTGCTGATGAGCGTTCTCTGCCCTCTGTGTTCCAGGGTAACAGATGATGCCCGGGAGAACGAAATGGACGAGAATCTAGAGCAGGTAGGCGGGATCATTGGGAACCTGCGCCACATGGCTCTGGACATGGGTCAGGAGATTGATACCCAGAACCGCCAGATCGACAGGATCATGGAGAAGGTATGGCATGAAGGGAAACGTGCCGTGCACACAACTTTATCGTCAATCATTTATGTCCTAGGTTCCCAAAGTGGGGTACGCAAATTGTCATAGGGGGTACATGAAAAACAATTAACAACAGCGTGACAACATTATAAACTAGAATACACAGTAAATCGACCAGTAGTCAGGAGCCTCCATGCATACAGGGGCCAATGCATTGATAAATTGGCCCCTGTAACACTACCTTCTAGTGGTGACAAACATGAAAACTAAATATAGAAAAAGTCTTTACGTGGAGAACGATTAAAGACTCAGACTTTCTCAAACATTGCAGAGTTCTGTGCATCCTCTCAACCTCACCCTTCTAATTACAAACCATTCAACCTTTAATATTTTCAGATAATACGTTTAACACATTTTTGACTTTTTCAACTTTTTACTGTACAATGTTAGGCTGATGTTACTTTGTTAAGCTATTGCTAGGTTAATTTTAATGCTAAGTTAATGCTATTGCTAGGTTATTGCTTTTACTAGGCTAATGCTAATACCAGATGAGTGCTAAAGTTAGATTAATTCTAATGCCAGACTAATGCTATTCCTAGGATAATGCTAATATTAGGCTAATGTTATTGCTTATGCTAGGTTAATGCTAATCCTAGGATAATGCTAATATTAGGCTAATGTTATTGCTTATGCTAGGTAAGTGCTAATGCTAGGTTAATGTTATTGTTTGGTTAATATTAATGCTTGGTTGGTGTTAATGCTTGATTGGTGTTAATGTTATGCTAAAGCTAATGCTAGGTTAGGGCTAATGCTAGGTTAGTGCCAATGCTAAGCTAATGCTAATATTAGGCTAATGCTAAAGCTAACCTTAGGCTAATGCTCATGCCAAGTTAATGCTAGCTAATGCTAAGTTAATGCTAGCTAAGCAAATACTAAGCTAATGTGGTGTGACGTGGGCCAGCACCTGCATCCTCACTTGCATTATCTTCAGTAAATGCAAATATTCTAGTTAAAGTTGTGGGTAGTTGTATTTCATAGTTTCAGGGTGATGAATATGTTGTATTACTAGTATATGTTCAATCAACAAATGTTTGGTAATTTTTTCCAAAATGGAAGAGATTGTTTCTCACTGAAAATGCCAGTAGGCTAATTAAATACATAAACTGCGTGATAATTCTGAATAAGATGGTTTTTTGTGTGCTTACAGATTATTATTATTTTCATTTCATTATATATTATTCCTCAACATGACATGGCAAATTTCACTGTAGGGATACAATATATATGACATTACATTATTATGTTTTTTAAGTGTGCAGAAGTAGGGGGTACATGGCTTCAGGTTAAATGTATCAGGGAATACGGGATTGTGAAATGTTTGGGAACCACTGGTTTACGTAAACTAAAGGAAATCTTTTTTTTTTTGTAATGGTTTTCAACATGAACTGCTTAACCGTCACTGTTTTCCTCGTTCAGGCCGACTCCAATAAGACCAGGATTGATGAGGCCAACCAGCGCGCTACAAAGATGTTGGGCAGTGGCTAAACTGCTGCAGATCCAAGTGCTTTCATCCCTGTTTTACCCCCAATCACCTTCAAACCAGAACAAAACCAAATCAACCCAGACCTGAACACACCCCGTGCCCATGTCCTTTTTGCTTAACAGCAGACGCAGTAATACGCTTTGATTGTGATACTGATAAAGGTTTGCACACATGCACAAATCATTTACTCCATCGTCACTGAAACTCCGCCCCTCTCCCTCATCGTGTCTTTGATGTTGTTCTGTGATGTCGGTCTCTTACTTTGTTAAATAGTTTTGTTACATGGCCTCTCCAGTGTACATAGTGCTTCTTTAATGGCTTCGATGATTTAGATCCTTCCTGATGTTCTCTCTTCTTCTCCTTTCTTTTTTTAAGTCTATGTGTATAATAAAACTACACGTACTCAACATTTCCAACATGACCTTTTGTTGGCGTTCTGATGTTGCCCATGTGAGACACACTGTGTATCCATCAGCTAAGATGTTGTGATGCTACATGATAAGTTCATAGTCATTTTTGTTGTGGTTATAGTGGACAGCCTGTGACACAGCCTGGCCACGTAGTCATGGAAACTGGTACATCAAATACACTCAAAGTTACCGGAAGAAAATCCATCAGGCGTAAAGGAAATTGTTTTTTTCAGATTTTTGTCCCAAAGTATTTGAATACAGTATCTATGACACCTGAAATGACCATTAATCCCTCAAAATGATGAACTTTGGAAAATGTGTTGCCCTCTTCCACAATGTAATGAAACGTCCTATAGAGGTCGCTTTTTAGATGGTGAACTTATGTTAACCATAAAAGGTGGAACCCCTCAGTTTGGTTCTACCGTCAAAGGGAGTTTTTCTCCTCCATCGTCACTTTGTTGTAGTTTTTAACACAACCCTTTAAATTTGAAACAAGTGCCATGAGATGACTGTGCTGTATTTGGCACTTTATAAATAAGAAATTCAACTGAATTGACAAATCTGATCAATGTAAAAGGCCTGTTAATCAGAGGTGTGGACTTGAGTTACATGACTTTGACTCGACTTGGACTCAAGTCACAAATTTGATGACTTTAGACTCAACTTGACAAAATAACCAAGGACTAGCAACTCGACTTAAAAACAAATGACTCGTGACTGAACTCGGACTTTAGACCATCGTTAGACAGGTTAGTTTTACCCTACTGATGATGTGTTGTTGCAATAGTAATTGCTAACTTCCTGCCCTTCCACGACAAAAGATTTTATAAAATGCAATTATTATTAATGAGCAATAAGTCTGCTCAAACCTGCTGGATGGCACTCTGCCATCCCACTTTGATTGACAGGTCAACCTTTAAACAAACTGGCAGCCAATCAGGAAGCAGCTGAAAACAACAAGCTAGGCTGAGATGTGCGCGCACTAGCAGAGAAAGTGATTCCAAGAGTGACATCCTTTGGATTTATAGATTATACCATCATTAATAGTTGATATGGACAAATTATACCATGTTCTACTTCCCAGTGTGAACATTGTTTGTTTGGTTAACAGAGGAACTTTGATCATTTAAAAAATTTAGAAGATGCTGGATTGATATGTTTATAAAAGCATTATGTCAGATTATATTGTTATTTGACAAATATGTAGTGTGTTCAAGTAATTCATTGTTTAAATCAGTTAGATAAACTTGTTCTGTAAAATTGCACTAGCTGTGGTACATTATGTACTCTTGACTTATTAAGACTAAACTAAAGAAACTAAAGTTAAGGACTTTTGACTTGAGACTCTAGAAGCAGTGACTTGTTCCCACCTCTGCTATTAATGCCATCACTAGGAACCATTGAGGTAGCTACACTAGTACCAGAGCTTATTATGATCAGTTGTTAATAAGGAATAACTTTTTCCTCAGCTGTAAAAATCTTTTTCTTTTTGAATATTTTTTTTAATGCTACAACTTCTACATTTTGTGGTCAAAAAATTATAAAAGATATATATTTACCAACACTAGTAACATGAGCATGAGAGGACATGGAGCTCAACAGCATTTAATTCATTCTGTGGACACAGATAGAGAAAGGTCAACGACCTCCCAGTATCTCAATGTAGCCCCCAGCATTAATAATATAGTGCAATAAATGTGTTATGCATGTCCGCCTGCTGCCAGATAAAACTGAAATATTCATCTTTACAGATGAAAATATCCAAATATGGCAACCGCATGCCACGTAATGTATGTAGGCCACACACAGAGGAGATGCCTGTACTTATCTGCAGTAGTGCCACTCTCCATTTCATATCTCTGTACCAGACTGTGACCGTCAGTGTGAAACAATCCCCTGGGAAATGCCAATAAAAACATCATAAACTGAGTCACCTGCTCATTTCTGTCATAATAGTTGTTCATTTATCTAAGGGACAGTTTAGTTCAAGTGGAATTGCAATTTCAGTGTGGCTGCTTGCTTGCACACAGCAGAGTTGTTCACAATATAAATGCATTTGTCCTGAAGTAAAACTGTGACGTTTCTTTGATCCATTGCTGACATTTGCAAAAGGCTGTGCAGGTCCCTGATGGTCTAGTGGTAAGGATTTGGTGTTTTCATTGCCAATGCCTGGGTTAAATTCCCGGTCAGGGAAGAACAAGAACTAAGTAGAATCTGTTCATTTCTACCTCATAGGTTAAACAATATGTTTTGAAAGTTTGTAGCTCGTTTGTCTATTCTGAAAGTATTACGGCACTCTGCCATTGTGAGCAACAATTAACTGTTCTCACACTGTACAGATGCCGGGTATCATTGGCCTTCCTGTCTGTATCTTCTGTCACTGTTAGTATAGTGGTCAGTATCTCTGCTTGTCATGCAGAAGACCTGTATTAAATGCCCTGACACGAAAATCCCATACTAGAATTTGGGAACTCTCTGTATTTCAAATACAAAAGCATCAACATAAATCTTCCAAATTACATTCCTTGCCATAGACAAACCTAAACGTCTATTTTAAAGAATTAGATAAAGTTGACACTATAGTTTGGTAGATGATCATGACTTCCAGGTATGAGTGCATACCAGTCCTGAAGCACAAAGTGTCTCTCAGTTGTATTCCCACAATTGCTAATATTTTCCTGTTAGGAGGTACACATTTTATCTGTTGTAATAAAGCTACAGTTTGAAACTCTACACACTGGGGAAAATTATCTGCATTGACCAGGAATCAGACCCGGATCTCTCGCATGGCAAGCGAGAATTCTACCATTGAACAACTATGCAGTTGAGCCATATAATACTGGCCATGATGGTGTCAAAGGTGGAAGGAACAAATGGACAATTTAGTTTGGTTCCAAGTGATTGTGTTCAGATTATGGATTTTACATTTCACACTTTCTCTTGTCAAGCTCCACCTCACACGGCATCGAGTTATGACATCTATCTCACTTTATAGTCAGAAAAACCCAAAGAATTACACTGTGACGGACTGACGTCTGAATATGAAAAAGAAATCTGCTCTGTATCTAATGCAGGATCAGATACTAAAGCGTCCTGGGTTGAATTTACTAAGAGTTGTGCAATTCAGACTGCATTGAAAAATTAATGCAAGTCATACATGAGCAAAAAAAAGTCTGATTTGGGCCTGTGAACACAGCTGTGCGGTAAGTGGAGGATGATTTGGTGTGGGATGCATTGTGTACCATGAAAAGCATTCATTTGTATTTAAGTCAAATGATGCAAACATCTTTATCATCAGGAACATTGTGAGACAATCTTGTCTTATGTTTTGCTTTAAACCAGGGGTCACCAGCCGTTCTGACACTGTGAGCTACTCCATAGGTATGTACAGTCCAAAGGGCTTCCAGTTAGAAAAGCACTTCTTAAATACTACTATTTTCACGGTTTCACTTTATTCAGAGCAGTGGTTCCCAAAGTGGGGTACGGGTACCCCCAGCGGTACCCAAATTGTCCTAGGGGCTACTACTAATGCTAGGCTAATACTAATCTTAAACTGATGCTAGCAAATGTTAATCTTATGTTAATGCTTATAATATGTTCATGCTAATGCTATGTTAATGCTATTGTCATGCTAATGTTAACTCTTGCTTGCCAATGCTAATGCTAGGCTAATACAGTGTTCAATGATGTGGGCCAGCACCTGCATCCTCACTTGCATTTTCTTCAGGAAATGCAACTATATTGTTCCTCAACAGAATAGGTCAAATTCAGAGACATTTTCACTGTATGGCTACATTGTATATGATTTTACATTATTGTGTTTTTCAAGTGTGCAGGTGTAGGGGGTACATGGCTTCAGGTTAAATGTCCGACGGGGTACGGGACTGTGGAAAGTTTGGGAACCACTAATATATATATATATATAATTATTATTATTATCATTGTTAGTGATGCTGCAGAATTTTACTCATCTATACTTCTACATTGAGACGTAATAATAAAGAAATCGTGAGTTCAAATCATGCAAAATCGAATATTTTAATAATTCAAAATGCAAGCATACGTTTGGGTTATTTATTTATTCATCATGTGCAAAGTTCAGGATTATTACATTCCAAAAATGTGAATTACATTAATTACATTTGCATGTATTATTATTATTATTATTTCTACACCAGCTTGTAGAGCTGAGTTATGCTTTAAATGTGATGTTCAGTACTTCTAAATGAAATCCATGTAAGATGTTAACCTTTGATAGATTTCATTATGACAGGAGGTCACTTATGATCCCACACTGTGCAAAGGTCGGCTCACGGGTCATTTCCTTTAATGAGTTGACCTAAAGGTAACACGTGTGAGACATAATTTATTCCTGTTCATCTACAGTCACTGTTGTTCCGATAAAAGGTCAGAGGTCAGGGATCTTAACCTCACTAAAATGTGGGTTCAAAGCAACTCTATGAGTTTCAGGTGATTGGCAGAAAATGTGAGAGAGATGTTTTAAAGCTATGCTGTGTGTATGTAGAAAACACAGGCTTTTATTAAAAAAAAGGAAGAGAAAGAGATGGAGTCAGCATCAGCATCATCATCAGCATCAGCAGCATCAGCAGCATTACATTACACTAATGGACGTCCTCTGTGGAGCCTTTGGGTTTAGGGAGGATTACAGTCACTACGTCACTAAAACCACTCACACACACACATAATCATGTAATCTGACACACACACGTACACACACACAAGTTAACTGTAAGAAAAACCAACATAATAAATGAAAAGACGATTCAGTTTTAGTCATGAATTAATCAATTGTGATCAACCCATAGATTTAGGATTGTTTCTCTATATAAACTAATCAATCATAAAAAAAATAATTAAATGTGGATTTTAAAAGTAGGAGCTCCCTCTGTTGGCTTTACTGAGCCTCTGCAATGACTAACTAACTAACTCAATAAATCAAAAATAATGAATTATTGATTTAAAAAAACAAATGTCATGCATGTGCTGATGGTGGCAAATATTCTCCTTTATTCTTAATGACTTGCTCTTTTTGCAACGTAATGTGCTGTTTATTCTAGCTAAAGATAAATATATAAATGAATGAATGAATGAATGAATGAATGAATGAATGAATGAATGAAACAAAATTGATACTCGTAACATACTTTTCAAAAAAATTTGCCTTTTTACAGGCTTGTGGTCAATTATAAAATTTATAATCACATAATTGATAATGAATTACAATTATGGCGTAATTATAATCATAATTGTAATTTTAAAAAGCTGTTGCTGTTGTAATTGTAATTGCATTGTAACTGAGTTAAGATAATTGACTTGGTAATTGACTTGGTAATTGTAATACATATATATATATATATATATATATATATATATAGAGAGAGAGAGAGAGAGAGAGAGAGAGAGAGAGACAATACAATTTTACAAAGTAACAATAACAATAATATAACTGATGTTTTGTACAAAGAGTTTATAGTTATTGCTAAATTCCAACTCTTGTACCTAGTTGGGCTTTTACATACTACATTATAATCAATGCACTAAAATATAAATGTAAAGATGCTAAAATGACATCATACACACGTAAAAAAAAAACCCATACAATCATTACAACGCTATATGAATAAAAGTTAGAAAAAATTGTAATTGAGAATGTAATTGTAATTGACTTTCAAGGGGAAAAAATAATTATAATATATTTGTAGTTGGAAAAAATGCCGGTTATGATAATCAGAATTGATTTGTAATTTAACATGGATATTTGACAACGTAATTGTAATTGAAAAATTGAATTGACCCCAACCGTGCCTTTTTCACACATATAACCATTTATCTAATTAAACATTCAATTTCTGTCTAAAATACTCGTCTAAATTGTTAAGGTTTTTACATCATTTTGATTATAAAATGAATAATACATATATATTTGTTCATAAAACATTAATTATGGCTTTGTAGTTTATTCTACGACAGTCGTACACCGTTAAGAGGGAAATAAATAAATTAATTAATGTTCGGCTTTTTCCGTGATCACGTGGTCCGTGTCACCCTCCTTCGGCTTCGTCCGTCGTTTCGTCCAATTCAGAGTTGCTATAGCTGTTAGCTGTTAGCTTCAGGAGCGCTAATATGTTCCGAGCCGTTGTCCGTCTGTCAGCCTCAGGAGCCCGGAGTCTGACCCGGTCCAGAACCTCCATATCAGGTACCATCATCCTCCTTTTCCTGGACTACAATTTACACAGCGACAGGATTTATATGGACTACAACTCAGCTAAGCTAGCAGCCGTTCACCTTAGCCGACACTGTTTATGCAGCTGAAAGCTAGCTGGGGTGACATTGAACTGTTTTTCAGAAACCCCCCTCAAATGGCACTTATTTCAAATTATCATGCATTTTTTCCCCCTAACAATAGTTGTGTTATAAGGTAGTGGCGCGAACTTAAAGGTTATAGAAGTTGTCACGACCTTGTGGTGACCCTTAGGTGTTTGCAGAGAGTCAGTTTAGCGCAGCAAAAACGCATAAACCTGCTCATGTTTCACTGAGACTGTAGAGATGTTTATTACTGTTATATTACATGTTTAGTGGATTACAGCTCAAAGATCACATTTATATTAAACCTTTGTTCTGTTCCTACTAGGGCTGCACTGAACTATTCTTTTAATAATCAATTAATGTCTATTTTAATCGAATTATTCATGTAGAATAAATTACACGTTTAGCAGTTTTTATGCTTCTTGTACTTATTAAAAAACAAAACACAGAAGAATCAAACGAATTGAACTGACACGACCTTTTCAATACTTTAATAAAGTTCTAATAAGCAACATTGCTCAAGTAAACACAACTTCAGTGTTTTACTAAAGAGGGCATTTATATACAAATTGATGTAAAATTGAACTTTTTCCCTCAAAATTTCCGCAATAAACAATACAATTTTATAATTCAGTATTTAACTTAAAAATTTAAACAAAACACATTAAATTTTAATGACAAATACAACTTCTACATTACTGTATTTATTTCTATGCGGTTATTTCTATTTATGCAATTTGTTTTTCTGTTTCTGTTGTTTTATTGATTTTCATATGACAACATATAAAACATAAATTTGGAAATGTTTAAAATTACAAGAAGGTCTTTACTTACAGTATGGTCGCTTTAGTTTTTGACCCATATTTACAGGTATACAGTATATGCTTTAATTATGCAAATTGAAATAAATAATAAACCTGACCTATGGTTACTCTTTGATAAGTACACTATGTTAAATAGATCCTCCAGTTGAGCACTGGCGCTGAAAAATACTAAAACTGCTTCACAATAAACACACAACACAGTATTATCTTTTTATTCAGTGTGTAATGATCCAACACTTTTTTTTTTTTTTTTAAGTGAGCTAAAGTACATAGCGGAAATGTTGCTGAGGTGTTTCATTAAAAGCAGTCCCAGGGGACGGAGCACCAAAACATATCAGAAACCAGACCCAGTGGTCTAAAAAACAATGCATCGACTCACATAATTTGCTTTGACTCGTTTTCTGAATCGATTTAGACATTTTCAATATTAATCAATCAATATTTTATTCATAAAAGCACTTTACATATAAAATAATACAGCTCAAAGTGCTTTACAAGGTTAAACACCCTCGCCTCCTATAAACCACGTTCAACACACACACACACACACACACACACACACACACACACACACACACACACACACACACACACACACACACACACACAAACAGAGAGAGAGAGAGCTTAAAATAAAGACAATGACATTGACAATGGTTAATTCCACAAATGGTTTCAGCGCTTGTGCCTGCATACTGTAAGCACAAATCATAGTGTCATGTACGTCTAAATATTAGGGGTGGGAACCTCTGGGTACCTCACGATACGCGATACAAAGCTCACAATAACGATTATCTTACGATATGATGATACTGCGATTATCGATATATTGGTCAGAAATCAATCTATGATAATCTGTCATAACAAGAAAAAAAGATTAAGTGAAAAAATACAATTTTTATTTTATATCTCCGAAAGACAATAAATTGAAAAAGTGTCCTATGAACAGTGACACTATCTTAGTGCAACATACCAATGTAAATGAATAAGTATCTCCAACAGTGCTTTCTGTAAACATAAAATACACCCAACACAGCATAACGTGGATGGCTGTTCATCATAGGAATGGGATCCACACAAGGTTCCTGCTGCTTAACAGAAGGTTTTTCTTGCCGCCATGATGAATTCATGTTGGGTGTGGGATACATATGTATGTGTATATACGTATATATGCATATGTGTGTATCCATAAAATGAAGAGTCCGTCCTTAAAGACTGCTCTACTGTAAAGTGCCTTGAGATACCATTGGTTATGATTTGGCGCTATACAAATAAAGATTGATTGATTGATTGATTGATTGATTGAAAATAGGGTCTTTCTTACCAGTGACACTATTATAGTGCAATATTCCAGTAAACAATATATTGGTTCCTTCAACAAACAGTGACAACATTTCTGTGAAAACCTGCCTGCACATTTTAGTGAAAAAGCAGAAAAGCTTTTGGGAAAAAAAAGAATGTCATACTTAGCGCGAGCATATCGATAATCGATCATGCGAAAAAATATTGCGATAAATATTGCGTGTTTGTTGTTTTGTATTGTAATGTAACATTTAATCTTGAGTTCAAGAAATCAAATCACATGCTTAAATTCATAGTCGTTGCTCTCATTCAGACTAAAAACAAGACAACAAAGATGGCAAATCACAAAAAATACAATAAAGGTATTGCTGAAATATAAGACATTTGTCCAGTAGTTTGCACTTGATTATTATTAGTGGTCTGTACATGCATGTTGCTATTCTGAGATTCCCCCGTTAGGCCTGAGAGCCTCATTTTTATTGGAAAAAATTAAATGCGCAGCTCTTTTTTCAGAGCCTAAGCACTTTAATTTAATTAGAATTTTTATTTGGTGACAGAATCGGTAAAAGTTCCTTCCATCCCTGTCATTGTGTCATTCAGGGTCAGGGTGTAAGGTACACCCTTGGTAGGTTGCCAGTTCATTGCACTGTTCGAAACACACACACACACACACACACACACACACACACACACACACACACACACACACACACACACACACACACACACACACACACACACACACACACACACACACACACACACAGCGACAGCCTTTTAGTCTCATACATAAACATTCACAGCAGTAATCATTTACTGGTTTACAGGGTTTGTTCACGTTGGAATCATCCCTAATAATGACACCCATTACTGCACCATGTAATATTATATTATCGGAGTGTTTAATATTCTACTATGCTCTCCTAGTGGTGACGATTACACTGTGTATTAAACACACTACACTGGGTAAAGGAATCCTCAACCCAATGATAAAAACAGTTTAACTGAAAGATGTTTCTGTGTAACCTTTACTAGTAATAATGAGAGGTGATTTAGAAGCTGAATATACAATAAAAAGCAGTTTAATCTCACACTAGTGACTTTTCTCTTGCTGCGGTGCACTTTTTGTCCCCCGGAGCTCCACCCACTACAGGGCATGTTTCAAGCCAGAGGCAGTGGACACTGACAGGTTTTATTTACCAAAAAAGTTGTGAAAATGTGATGCTTGTTCATGTGTTCAGGGATGTAAGTATTGAGAGAATTATTTGTTAACAATGTGTTTGAAAAAAATGCAGCTATTAATGTGAACGTTAACAATTTAGTCTTCTTTCAAACTTCAAATTATTCATATTTTTTTTTTTAACAAAGGTACAGTTGGCACTTTAAATCTAGGAGGTAAATGAGGGTTAATGTTGTTAAGTTTACTAAAATAAAATTAGAAACTTGTTTTGAGACATGTCATTTGTTTTCTTTTTTTAAAAAAATGTAATCTTTAGGCCACATCGCCCAGCCCTAAATACTCCAGACATTTCTGACACAAATTACTGTAGTAAATATTTAGTAACAAAAAAAAGTAGCAAAACGTCCTCAATTCTGTGAATGTGACTCATTTCTAGCTGAGGTACTTAAATACAGTGTTTCAGAGTAACACAGGCCAAGCTGAGACATCCACCTATTACACACAAACACTGTGATCAAGCTTAGCTGAGAAATATAAATAAGTCAACAAAAGATTGTTAAGAAATCAGCTCAAATCTGATCTTAGAGCAATTGTAGGGTCCTATCATTTCCACGTTAACGGATTCGACCATTGAAAACGGAATCCACTGTAACGCGTAAAGGGTTAATGCTGCACTACTACATCTTCATTTGACGTACATTTTTGTTTATTTATGGTTTTCTTTTTTTTTTATATTATGTATCTTGTTTCCTCACAGGAGTTAAAAACTAATATTTTCAGAATTTTGCCTCCAGGCTTAGCTGTAGCAACATGGCGGCCATCTTACCTCAGACAACGGTCCCCGCTTATTACATCAATGTCAACGGTGCATTTACTATTTAAATAACTCTAACTTGCTCAATTTTCAACCAATTTTCAAACAGCAAGCGGCAATTTCAACATGTACAAGCATTGTATGTCATCCCTACGTATAATAAGGTTTGTAATAAGGCAAACCATTTGTAAATCCGTCCATATTTAATCAAGTTAAGGGTATTTTTGTTTAAGCTGATCACTCACCTTCCAACAGCTTCCGTAGAGCACGTCAGAATGTCAGAACATCAGTTGTTTGAGGTAAGATGACTGCCGTTGAGCTACGCTGGCGAATCCTGCTTGCGTCATCTAGTGTTTATATATATATATATATATATATATATATATATATATATATATATATATTCAATACAGTGCTCTGCTCCTAAATTACTCCTTATATTTAAGAATCCAATAAACAAAGAGGAACAAATACTATTAGGTGTGAATGAGTCATTGTGTGTTTTCCAGCTCCTCTGGCCTCCAGGTGTTACTCTCATGGCAAAGTGGAGACGGACGAGGAGTTTGACTCGCGCTGGGTCACTTACTTCAGTAAACCAGACATCGACGCCTGGGAGCTGAGGAAAGGTGAGCCTCCTTCATCACATTCACACCCACGTCACAGTGTCGTCCTGCTTATTTAAAATCCTCTGTCTTGTTTAATGCTGGAATGTTTTCCGTTGACTTTCCCAAGGCATGAACACCCTGATCGGGTACGACCTGGTGCCTGAACCCAAGATCCTGGACTCAGCCCTAAAGGCTTGTCGGAGACTGGATGACCTTGCCAGTGCCATCCGCATCCTGGAGGCTGTTAAGGTGGCTTTTCCTTTAGGATCCTGTGAACACACAGGGAACAGAGCAAACTATGTCGCTTCAATTTCTAGTGACTGAGTCAAAAAAAATGTTCTCTTTTGCATCTTTCATCTTTTGCAGGAAAAGGCCGGCCCCCACAAAGACATCTACCCCTACCTGATACAGGAGCTGCAGCCCACTCTCACTGAACTGGGCATCTCGACACCAGAGGAACTGGGAATTGACAGGTGATAGAAGGCATTTCACATGTGCTGGTTGGAAAACATTAGAATGAGATTGATCAGGGTCTGGTTTTTCAAAAGGCTTAATCTGGATGAAATGTATCTGGATTTGGTAATCCTGTTTTTGCTATCCATGATCACGTAATCCATCTAACTTTTGGGTTTTTCAAAGCAACATCAGATTGGATCAATCTGATCCAGATAGAAACTTTTTACGATCAACCAAATCTGGATAACCAGTGCGCACGTGTGTTTGAACACTGACCAACGTCCTGCATTCTGCCAGAACCATAACCAGAACCAGAAAACAATAGTTAGACACTGTTTCTGATTTGGATTTGTTTTGGATTTCAAAAAGCACTGATGCCATTGCTTTATTATCCTGTTTTATCATCACATGCATCACTTAGAAATAATCTAAATGTCTTTTGATTGTGATGAATATACATCAATTAGTGACAGAATTTAATGTATGTGTACTGTAGCTTGATGGATGAAATTAAAACCTCATGAATAAATGGGATATATTGTGTTCTATGCTGCATGATCCAAATATGGTATAATTTGATACACTTTTAAATAGGGATGTAGCGATTCACTCAACTCCCAATACGATTCGATTCACGATACTGGGTTCACGATACAATTCTTTCACGATTTATTTTAAAAAATGGGACCGTAGACAAATGATGATTGAAAAATATTCCTTTATTTTTGGGGGGGAAAAAAAATAGAAAATACTGTACTATTTTCCTTTTGAATCCCTAGTTTATCAAGGGATTCTTTTGACAACGAATCCCTTGATAAACTATTCAAAACGATGCAATTTAACTAAAAATAAATAAAGGAATGATACAAATGAAGCAGAAGCCTATTAATTTAAATTCTGGTTATATAGTAAACAATGCAAAACTGCATAATAGTTCTTTTTCAGATATTCACGTAATATTACAGATATACTTTCGGTGCTAAAGGGGTAAGGAATCATTTATGAACATGTGTAAGAGTAGAAGGAGGCCAGAAAGAAAGTACTTCGCCGCCAACACTTCTCGATAAGAGAAGGATAAATATATAGTTTAAATAAAGTACTGCGATTCAATTTTCATATTATCGATGTGAACCTTGATACCTATGAATCGATTTTTAACTGCCTTACGATTAATCGTTACATCCCTACTTTTAAAGTTTCATTAGATTCTGGGCCTGAAATCCACGCTGAATCCATCCTTTTGATGGGATCAGTTTAATCCAGATTATTTGGATCAGAGTGATCCCAATCCTACTAAAAAGTTGTGGAAAACCCAAACTAAAGAATAGAATAGAATAGCCTTTTATTATCATTACATAACATGTAATGAGATAGAGCTCACCATAAAAATACAAACATAAGAATAAACAATGTATATACAATATAAATACATTTTAAAAAAGTTCACATACACTCATATCAGTATTAACACAATACTGTGCCAGCGTATTGCATAGAAACTATTGCACATTGCCCAGTATATTACACCAGTCAGATAATATTGCATAACAGTGTATGGTATTGTAGATTTAGTGCATATGAGAGTTCAGAGTGGTTATGCCTTTCGGAAAGAAACTGTTCTTGAGTCTGTTTGTTCTAGCTTTGATACATCTGTAGCGCCTACCAGAGGGCAACAGGTTGAACATGTGGAAACCAGGGTGTGAACTGTCCTTGATGATGCTATGTGCTCTGTTGAGGCAGCGTGAGGTGTAGATGTCCGTCAGGGAGGGGAGAGGGCAGCCAACAATCCTTTGAGCCGTTTTTATTACCCTCTGAAGCCTCCTCCTATCTGCCTCAGTGCAGCTCCCGTACCATACAGTTATACAGTACGTGAGCAGGCTCTCGATGGTCGAGGTTGTGCTTCCTGAGGACTCTCAGGAAATGTAGTCTCTGTTGAGCCTTCTTGGTAACCGCAGAGATGTTGTTTGACCAGGAGAGGTCCGCAGAGATGAGGACACCGAGGAACCTGAAGGTGTGGACCCTTTCCACACACTCACCGTTGATGTAGAGGGGGGCAGGGTCTGCTCTGTGCCTCCGGAAGTCCACGACAATCTCCTTGGTCTTTGTGATGTTAAGCTGCAGGTTGTTAGCAGAGCACCACGCTGTCAGCTTCAGGACCTCCTCTCTGTAGGCTGACTCGTCCCCCCTTGAGATCAGACCAACCACTGTGGTGTCATCAGCAAATTTCACAGTGATGTTGCTCTCATGGGTTGGCCTGCAGTCGTAGGTGTAGAGACAGTACAGGAGGGGACTCAGCACGCAGCCCTGTGGAGAGCCAGTACTCAGTGTGCGGGTGGTGGAGAGGTGGGGTCCAAGTCTCACAGTCTGGGGCCGGTTGGTCAGAAAGTCTCTTATCCAGGCACATGTGAGAGGGGGGAGGCCCAGGGTATTCAGCTTGGTGATCAAAATGTCTGGGATGATTGTGTTAAATGCTGAGCTATAGTCCACAGAGAGCATCCTCACATAGCTCTGCTGGTGTTCCAGGTGGCTGAGTGCAGAATGCAGGGCTATGGCGATGGCATCCTCTGTGGATCTATTAGTCCGATATGCAAATTGGTGGGTGTCGAGGGTGGAGGGGAGACAACCTTTGATGTGATGAAGAACCAGTCTCTCAAAGCATTTCATCACTATAGGTGTTAGGGCCAAAGGTTTGATCCAGATCAAAACCAAGATTGGATTACGTGATCTAATCCAATGACGTAATCCATTTTTCTTTTGAAAAACCCATTTTCAAGATTTGATCCACTCTGTTATCCAGAATCCTTTTGAAAAACTGGGCCCAGGAGATCACTCTCACACACACACACACACACACACACACACACACACACACACACACACACACACACACACACACACACACACACACCTCTCTTATCCTGACAAGTGAAAAAACAATTCTTAATAAAAGTTTTTAAAAAGTTTGTATTTTGATCATTTTAATAATCAGAATTATAGAATTATGGAACTTCCTTTCAAAATTCACACAGACACACAAAGTTCCTTTCTGAGCTTCCTCTGACTCCACAGGTGAGCACTCATCAGCTGCTTTCTTACGCATTCATACTTTTACAAGCTTGTTATGAGTTTAAACTTCACTCAAAAGATCTAAAACAGTTTCTATCTACACACCTGAAGGCCACACCTGTGAGATGGATGGATGAAGTGCTCATGTTTTGCTACTGTTTCCAAAAAGTTCCACATTCACACGGCACTTTACTTTACTTTTTACTTTATTTGCCAAGTACAGTTTTTAAGACAGCACATTGAATTTGACTTGGTAGTCGGTGCGTGGAACAAAAATTATAATAATGATAACTGAAGAATAAAAGATAGATATATATGTGTGTACTGTATATATACACACATACAGTGCAGCAGGTAATATTGTTTTTATGGGGGGGTTCATCTATCTATGTTCCCATTTTTCACCATTTACATTAAACGTCAGGAAGCCTTCATCACACCAACCAATATGCACAACAACTAAAAAAAGAAAAAGAAATCTCTGCTTTTTTGTGTTTTCCATTGATATAAAACAAACTTTGACTAGATACAGTATGTTGCTTACTCAGTCATCAGCTGAACTGATATTTGTTTCTCTCTCCAGATCCTGAGACGTACAATGGAAAGAGTTCTTTACCTCTTCTGTTTGAAATAATGTCTATATTGTTGATTAAATCCATACTGTCCTGTTCTGTACAAATTGGTGGACCTAATAAAGAAAGTTGTCAATAAACCAGGGCTGTTTGATGTGTGTGAGTTTATAAATAACTTTATTGTTCAAAAGCTAGTTAGTTTTGACATAGGGTAACTTGCAAATATATTAATTCATGAACCTTTTGAACTTTTCCACATTCTGTCACATTATAACTACTAATATAAATGTACTTTATTGTGATTTCATGTACTAGGATAACACAATGCAGCGTAATTGTAACGTAGAAGAACATTTAATGTTACTCAAGTATATGTTATCCATATACATCATTGGGTGAGACAGGAGTCGTATTATAACAGAGAGGTAGGTTGATGGTTTGATACCCAGGCGTGTCTTTGGGCATCGCACAGAACTATTTATTGCTAGTTCCCAATGCAATAATATGCACAATATTCCAGGACTAGATTTATAAAATAATGAATAGAAGAAGTAACCAAATGGATAAATAATGAAAAAAGCAATCTTATTTACTATTAAATGTGTAACGAGGGCTTTGATTTATACGAATGGTTTAAATCTGGTCCTGGAGTAATTCAGTTTGCGTATAGAAGTCAACACTGAACAGATGTGATTGGACTAACTCTAGTTCATATTAAATATAAAGCTTCGCTGCAGAAATGACTGTAAAAGTTTATTTTTTAACCCTGATATTAACTTCATTTTTTCCTCAGTATCCTGTCACGACTACTTTATTTTGAAATCTGATTTCAGAAGAAGCCTGTCATGTTGCCAGGTTGGCCATTTCCCTCACGCTTTGTATAGTTTGGAGGTTTTCTGGGCCGAACAATGAATTGGGGTGTGAAAATAGTTGCCGTACACTTCTCAAAGGTGTACGTAAGAAGAAAGAAAAGTTCATATACTGTTTATATATATATATGTGTGTGTGTGTGTTAATTAAATCTGGGCTGTGTAGTTTGATGTTTTAAAAACATGCAAAGTTTATGCACAGGATTTTTTTTTTTTTTTTGAAGAAGTAGAAGAATGTAATGATGATAACATGATTTAGTTTCAGACTGGCATGAATTGTCAGTCTCTGGGTTTGCGTTTTATTTGCAAATTGGAACTTTTCAAGCACTTAAATAGAATAAATGTGTTATTTGTGTTATTGTTTATTTTGTTTCTATAATCATATTGATTTGAAAACGGTAAGAATAATCAGAAATACTTTAATAATGACGGGGAAATAACTTGTTACACTGGATCTAAAGAAACACTAACAAAGATCAATAATTACATAGTTAAAAAGTGAAGCGTAAACATAGACAACACAGTGATTATATTAAAAGACGAGTAAACAATATTAATTTTATAGAATCAGGAAAGTATGTGTTTAATCAGTCAGTATGTCTAGTGTTAAAGTCAAATAAAAGAATGGTTATTTTTCCAAATGTCTTTGGGGTGGTCAGAAAATTGTGATATAGAAATGGGGTCATTACCAGAGGTGAAACTACTGACTTTACTGTAATTGAGTTGCTTTTATGCAAACTTGTACTTTTTTGAGTATATTTCTAAATTAGTTATTGTACTTGTACTTAAGTACGTTTTAAAATAGTTAAAGTAATTTATTGTTACATTTCTACACCCAACCGTTACTGAGTACATTATTACTTTTTCTGATTATTTTGTTTATTTGTGTTTCATGGCACATTGCATATAATCCATATATTCTTAGTCGAGCCATTTGTGATCAAAGCCCAGCCACTTTCTATGGTTTAGGTTGTGGGTTCTATCTATTATATAATGTTGTTTACATGGCACTATTTTAGAGTTCATAAATGTAACTATACTTTTTTTTTTTTACTTTGAATTGAATGAATTGGTGTTATTTAATTTTGAAAAAATAATTGTACATTTTGACAAACCTTTATTTTATACATATTTGTGCAAAATGAATTATTTTCCAATTATACAAGATTTGGTTTCTTTCTTTTTAAGTTTATACATGAGATGTTTACTGTATGCAAGGGAATCATAGCAAGATTTATTACCAAAAATAAATGTGGGGGTGAAATAGTAACTTTTACTTTGAATACTATTTAATTGAGCTACTTTTTACTTGTGATTGAGTATTTTATGTATGACTTGCTTGTACTTGAATACAATTTCAATGAAGTAACAGTACTTCCACTTGAGTAGATATATCAGTACTTTTTACACCTCTGGTCATTATCCAAACAAGGTTGGGAACCACTGGGCGACTACAATACGTTCCGGATAAACATCCGCTGTATCTGGCAACACATGCAGGCTGTTACCGTTAGCATCGTCGATATGTTTCTCTGGTTCTCTGTCCCAAGTGTTAGTGAGTGACTGTGGAGAAACAGACAACAACAAAGTCCTTCCCTGAGGGACTCCTGTAACCATGGCGCTGCTGAACGCTCAGTTGTGACAACTACAGCAAAGATGATGAACGACATCTTGGAGGAGCCGGAGAAAGACGGCCTGCTGGAGGCGACACCGGACACACAACAAGTTACATCGGTAATGTGAGCTAAAGGCTATCAGGCTATCAGGCTAATGCTGCTAGCCTAGCATGTGATCCTGACAGGAGACGTCAGAGCTTCGCTTTTCTTACATTAGTCTGTCAGTGTGTGGCATTAAACCACTCTAATATATTTAACGTTTTATTAAAAGCTAGCAATGAAAATGAAATATCTATAATAAGCTGAATGACACAATCTAATCTGGGTTTTCTGTCAGATACTGCTGTTTTTGATCCCATCTGTGCGTTCACATTGTCCATGTTGATCATTAGGAACTCCTATTAAATATGAACTTTTAAACATCTTAACAGTGAAGATAGACACCACATCTATATGTTTTATGATGTACTGAAAAACTTCTTCAGCTTCTTAAAAACCAAAAACAAACATTGAGGTGAATGATGTAGACAGACTGCTCTATGTGTCTGACTAACTATAGATATAAATACTATAGATTTCACAAGTTCTTGCAGGCTTTAAAAATAATATTTTTAATAAACGTATCTAGTAGAACCCAGAGGTGTAAAAATTACTGATATATTCAACTCAAGTAGAAGTACTGTTACTTTATTGAAATTGTACTCAAATTCAAGTAAGTCACACATAAAATACTCAAGTACAAGTAAAAAGTAGCTCAATTAAGTACAGTAGTATTCAAAGTAAAAGTTACTATTTTTGTATTATGTTTGGTAATAAATCTTGCTATGATTCCCTTGAATATTGTACATATCTCATGTATAAACCTAAAAAGGAAGAAACCAAATCTTGCACAATTGGAACTTGTATAGCTACATTTATGAACTGAAAATATCCTCCATTAAATGCTGTTTTGGGACCAGCGTGCGTCATGTTTATTCTGATTGGTCGGCTATGACGTGATGCATTTGATTGTTGTCTGGTCATTTAATTTTTTTGTTTTTTCACAATGTCCGTTGATCATTTTAAAGCAAAAATAATAATTTACTCAGTAACGGTTGGGTGTAGAAATTTATCAAATTACTTTGCTTCTTTTAAAACATACTTAAGTACAAATAAAATGACCGATTTCGAAATACACTCAAAAAAAAGTGCAAGTACCCATAAAAGTAACTCAGTTACAGTAATGTGAGTACTTGTAATCAGTTACTTTCACCTCTGGTAGAGCCGACCGATATAGAGTTTAAAAAGCCGATATGTAGGGTGGTGTGATAAAGTGTTTGCCCCCTTCCTGATTTCTCTCTTTTTTTGCATGTTTTTCACCCTTAAAGTAGCCACATTATGTTTTATTCAACATAATTCATATTAGTGAGTGGAAGGTGTGTGCGAGCAACCATTCTCAGTGTGTTGTTCTTTTAGTTTCACTTTAGTTTCTCGTAGCCTGGTAGCCTCTTTTCCTTTGATTTACATTCAAAACTTGTGGTATTTCAGATTATATCAGTGGAAAGTGTTGTTAATGTGCTTTTAGTCCATTTTCGGAAATTTGTAGTTTTTTTACCACGGCAGACGTCAGTTTGATTATTACATCACCCAGAGGAAGTGTCTGATTGTCAAAACAAATGTGATGGCCTTTCCTAGCTCCTCTCCTAACACCTTTCCTTAACCCTGTGATGTCATCCACGGGTTTATGGAAAAGTGGATAGGAAAGGAGATAGGAGGGACTATTCGGACGCAGCCTTCATGTTGTTTTTCTTCAGCCATTCAGAGGTGGACTTGCTGGTGTGTTTTGGGTCATTGTCCTGTTCTAGAACCCAAGTTCACTTCAGCCTGAGGTCATGAACAGACGGCCAGACATTCTACTTTAGGATTTTTTGGTAGAAAGCAGAATTCATGCTTTCATTTATCACAGCAAGTCTTCTTGGTCCTGAAGCTGCAAAACAGCCCCAGACCATCACACTGTCACCACCATATTTTATTGTTGGTATGATGATCTTTTTCTGAAATATGGTGTTACTTTAACGCTAGATGTAATGGGACACAGTCGTCGCTGCCCTTAAAGTTGTATTAACATAATAACACAATGTAAAAACTATTCAAAAATCAAGTTGTTAGAATTTCAAACATTGATAAACAAACTGTTAACAATGAACTCGTGATTTTTCCCAGTCTTCTCATTCTGTAATCATTACTGCTGATTCAAAAGTGGTCAGTTTGTAATTCAGAAAGCAACGCACATATCCACAAGATTAACATGCAGGAAAAAGTTAATACACCAGTTATGTATTATAGCCTCACCGATTTAATCTGTTACTCTATTGACCGATGTCGACTGTGTGGAGATTCGGTCGGGCTCTAATATGTCGTGTTTTGTAAGTTTTTGGTTACATTTCTTTGTAGAAGTCAAAGAAGAATAGTGAGAATAAGGAAACAGGCTCTAATCAGCTGAAAAGCTCAATCAGTTTTACTCCCGTCAGCTAAAAACAGGAAGCTGGGGTTACAGTTCACTCTTTTTGGAAATCAAATGTTGGGAAACTGTTGCACCACATCCTCCTCACTGCAACATTCAGACGGTACAGTCAGATTATGGCTTAAATCTATGAACAGATTATATTGTTTGAGATGAAAAGCTTTAGGGCGACTGGTCCAGGAGGGCCACTGTCCTGCTTGTTTTCTAACACCAACTTGTTTCAACATAACTGAGTTTATTAAATGTTGAATTTACCAGATCTGCTACAGCCAATCAGAGTAGGATCATGTGACTTTCAACATTCAGTAAGCTTATATTTGGTCTAATCAGTCTTTTTGGAATCCAATGATTCATCTTTCGTAGGGCTGGGCGATATATTAAGATTAAAAATACTGTATATCAAGTTTTCTATTTTGGCGATATAGAAAATTACAATATGACCGATATCAATAAATATATATTTTTATAGCTTATTTTGTTTTAAAACACTTGTCTTAGGATTCACTGCTTCTCAGAACAGCATGAAAAGTACAGTTAGATGGATTTCTGAGTGAGTTCTAACTCAGACCTTCTCCAAACCACTGTTTCTCAAATGATGTACCCCAATGGTTACGTGATGGCACTACAGGGGGTACTTGAGAGACAAAGAGGGGACAATTAAAAAATGAAAGCATTAAAAATATTAGGTTTTACAATGTTTATTTTTAGTATAAAAAAAAAATGATAGCAGTAGATATTTATCCCAGCAACTCACAAAATGACAACAAAAACACCCTAAATAAGAAGAAATTTACTGAATAATAAGAAGAACAGGTAAACAACAACAAAATACACAAAGTGACACCAAAGACACACAAAACCATAATAATGATGCACTAAATGAGAAAAACATGCAAGATCACTACAAAATACACAAAAAAAAAAAACCAGAAACATAAAATGACATAAGAAACAACCAAACGACACCAAAAACACACACATGAGAGAGAATAATTCCAAAAATACCAACAACACACAAAATAAGAGAAAAATATACTGAATAACAAAAAAGAACAGATGAACAACAACAACAAAATAAACAATATACTAGGGGTGTGTATTGCCTGGCATCTGGCGATACAATTCTATCCCGATACATAGGCCACAATACGATACGATATGTCCCTCAAGACTTAAGAAACAACTAATCTGTAAATTTGTACTTCTTCATGAGAACACTATGTATTAAATATATTTTATTGGCATATTTTACACTCAAAACATTGGCTTTAACATGCCATGTGCCAACAACATAAAATAAAAAAATAACATACAATCTGCCTGTGGCTTTTAAACCAACTTTGGCTTTAGTGCAACTTAACTGAGATAAATGCCTAGAACAAGAAATAAATGCAGAAAGTTAGTACTTTCTTTTTAGATTTGATTGAAAAAACACAAGCTGGTCAACATGCCCAGGTTTCAGCACTTCTGTGTGTAGTTACAATGTCTCCTACAGTGGAAAAGACAGTTATTTTTTTTTTTATATGGATGCATTTTGAATCGATCAAAGAATTTTTCAACACCCCTAAAAAAACACACAAAACGTGTTGGATATAAGTGGCACGTTTTGTGCGACTGTTAATGAATGAGCCTTTTGAATTGAATATCTAGTCAGACTTCATTTGAATTTAAATTATCGAGATTTATATTAAATTATGCCATTTTGAAAAAAAATATCGAGATATGTGTTTTGGTCCATATCGCCCAGCCCTAATCTATCTTAAACCACCTTTAAGTTTTTCTTACTTGGTCTACATATTTGAAGGTAAAATACATTTCTTCTGTCTCTGAAACTTCAGTGTTCAAGTAACGGCACAAGACCCAAAACCACCGATGGAGGCATCATCAGGCCGGTGGAGAAAAGGGGACCGTACATCATGTCCAGAGTCCCCGCCATTCATCTCAAACTCCGTAAGCGTGTGTGTTTGTGTGTGTGTGTGTTTATTGGGGGTTTGGACGAGTAGCGGTGCCAGGATTTTGATTGTAGGTGCGCCCCCAGAAAACTAGATTGGTCAGTTAAAATAAGCCCAAAAACCCCACTAAAATAATGTTTCCCTTCATCTCCGTTTCAGCGACACTGACTGTGTGTTCAAGGCAAATTTTTTTTTTATATGACAGTTGCTTGACAGGAAGGGGATCAGAGAGAGCAGGGAATGACACGCAGCAAAGGGTCCCAGGCCGGGAATCGAACCTGGACCGGCTGCAGGTGAGGAGCTACAGCCTCCGTACATGGGGCGGGCGCTCAACCCACTGAGCTACGCAATTTTAAAACGCTTCGTTTCTCATTTGAAAGTTCTGAGAAATTACAATAAATGCAATAATGTGAGATTAAAGCTCTGATTATTCTGAATAGCATGTTTTATTGGCCGAACAAAGCAAGGCAACAATATGTTGCATATTTCAGCAACAACAACAACAACAACATTTGAGATCCATTTTGAAATCTTAAAAACATAAATAAGCCTTTACTGTGTTCCACAACAGCAGTAAGTATTTTGTGAATGTATATTGTATATTATTTCCTAAAGTTTTTGGCATTAAAATGTTTTTAATCACTGTTTTACCACCAATGGCACCGCGGGGGGTTTGGAGTCAGAGGTGGGACATTACTGGGTTTTCCTTTGTTGAGCCTCAGGATGGATGATACACTATTAAACTATGCATGGTCTTATTATTACAGCAGAACAGTTCTATACATGTATTTATTTATTTGTTCTTTTCAAACCAACCTAGATTCCCAATTTACATCAAATCATGCCACTGTCCAAATGAAACATTTTCATGGTAGGAAGAATACATTTCTCATATTTCTGCCCCTGAACTTAATGAATACATAATTAATGACCCCACCAACCTTCCCCCGTCAGTCCACACAATTTTAACTATTCTCAAATAACCTAAAATGACAAATCAAAATGTACAAATCACCCCACAAGTCGACTTTCTAAAGTAAAGTATATTGGAGTATAAAGTATATTTTTTAAATAGATGAATATCTGTACAAACCTTTAAATCATTTTGTTGAGTATTCCACGACCTTACACACCGACAACAGCCAAGCACATTAAGGTGCGTTCACACCGAACGCGACTAAAGCGACTAGATTACATTAAATATCAATGTAAATGATGCGACCTCAAGCGACAAGACTTGCACTATTCCAGCGACTAGGTCCTGCGCGACCTCATCGCTCAAAGTTTAAAAATGTAAACTTTTCAACTAACTTCAATTGACAACTCCCCCGGCCGTCACTGTCTGTTGAGCAGAGGCAGCAGCCCCTCCCTCCTCCTGTAGACGGCTACAGCGGGAGGTTGTACACTTCCTCAACTTATCGGGGCAAAATTAAAGTGGTTAACTTCTTGAATAAGCACACATGCTGGGTGAACCCATCCTTTAGTAACTCTGTTAGTTGATTATTTAAACCGTAAACGTGGCGCTGTTAATAATTAGTGTTGTAAACGTAGGCTACGAGAAGAAGTGATCAGACCTCTCCCTCCCCTGTCACTGGCTCCACACACACACACACACACACACACACACACACACACACACACACACACACACACACACACACACACAGTTTCCTGGTAATGACATCACTGAAGTGATGAAGTCACCAAAAAGGACCTCTATGTTCAAGTGACTCATCACGGGTGATTGAAGTGACTACAGTCGCGTTCGGTGTGAAGTAGTAAAAGCTACTTAATGCTTAAAATCTAATTTCCTCCTGTGATCAACATTGTCTGACACACAAATAATCTTTGAACACACACTGGCAGTGTTCTGCTTTTGGCTTTAAACATAATAGCTAATGTTTGTTGTTCAGTTATATCTTTAAATTTTAAAAACGCTGATTAGATAAATAAAGAATTTGTATGATCTCTGAAACCAGATTACATATACATATAAATAGACTCGTGACTTCAGACAGAACTTTGTTCTTCAGGTGGAAAGAACTAGATTGTTTTAGAACTAGAAGTTGTTTTCTCCCATGAAAGTGCATCATTGACAGAAGCAAGTCTTTAATGGTGTCATTCAGTGTTTACATTCGTCTGAACCACTTGTTTGGTCACAATACAAAAAAACCCCACTTCAGATGACAGTTAGTGACTCATTTTTTGTTTTTATATCTGTAAATATAACTTTTTTCTTACCAAATCGTTTTGATGACGGCGTGCTTCAGATGGAGCCATGTTTTAGCACGCTAACACATTGTATGCTACTTTACTCTGGGACAGGACAACAACAACAAACAAGTTTACGTCTACATTTGGATCAATGACACATCAGTAGAACAACATTCTGCTCAGTCGATAAAAGAAGAGAAACATCCAAAACAAGGCCTGAGAGAACAAACTGCTGTTGTTTTGTTCTGATCCGAGTTCTCAGTTCTTGTGAATCATGAAGAAGGTTTTATAGTAAAAGCAGAGACGACCAGGGGCAGTGCAGTGTTTGAAAAAGGTGTAGGTGAGCTTAATCAGTTACAAGATGGAAGCAGAATGTTTGTCCTGAGGAGACAAAGGCTCTCTGTCCTTGTGATCTCTGCTCTTAGCGTCTGTTTTGTCCACAGAGAAACACAGGGAGATGGCGAGGAAAGCCCTGAAGAAGAAAGCACTGTCAGCAGGTCCTCCAGTGACTCATCAGCCCAGACAAGGAGGAAAGAGGTGAGGAGACATGAAGAGAACAGCTTTTACTGTAAGGATGCATCAGTTATTATGAGGGATTGATGATCTTTGCATATGAAACCTATCTTTTCCGCTGATGTTATCCACCTCTGCAAAGGTCTTAAAGTCATCCACTGTCCCCTTCTGCTGTGAGGTGACTGACAGGCCCCGCCCACCAGGTCATGTGTGGATGCGTCTGCTTCACGGGTTAACAACAACACCTGGAGCATGGTCAACCTAGCATGTCGACAGTTCAGCAGTATGACACAAAAAAAATGAGCAAAGGATCACAATTTGTAATCCATGTAACGCTGAAATAAGTCACGATGGAGCTGCAAACAAAACGTAACAACAAACCTCATTCACCATTTAAGAAACCGCCACACCGCTCAGTATGCAGCATTTGAAGCTAGCAATGAAGCGAATGCTAAAGCTAGTGGAATAAAAGGGCCAGTCATCGGCCCACTGTTAGCACTTATGATCAGTGAAAAGAACAAAGCGACTACGAGGAAAACCATGGAGTTCATGGCATTGGACATGAATAAAAACCTTCCACTAATGAACAAGTGACTGTAATAAGTGTGAGAACAACTAAGATGTTCATTCTGTCTTTACCCGTTGACTTATGAAAATATTACACATGATGCACTTTATTTATTTTTGTAGAATGTTTGACTTTTAGGAGCTTTTATCCTGTAACTTTATTTTAGATTGATATTTTTACATTTAAATATTCACAAAACTGCTGCATTTGGACATTTTTTATTTTTGCATTACAAGGAAACCTAAAGCTCAGGACACTTTATTGGTGCTTTAAGATATTTTTTTATTTTGTCCTGTAGATTATTATTTTATCATCTAACTCAAACCTAAACCAAAATACTGTTGTGCGTTTTATTTTAGTTAAATAGCTCCAAACTGGTCTGCAGTGTAACCTGTTGCATAAGTCTTATTTGTTTCTAAAAAGTGAAAAATAAAGACTACAGGACTACTTAAAGCAACCAGTTTGTATTGTTTCACAGGTTTTGTTCAATGTTTTACAATAAAATAAGAAAAATCGGGATCGGCCAAAATCAGGAAAAGCTGCTCAAGCTTTTTATAGATCAGTGATCGGCTAGAATATTGGAGCGTTCCTACTTTTCTGTAACCTGTTGCAATGTTCAGAGGACGTTTCTTTCCATCCCTCTCTTGTCTTTAGGACTGTGAAGTATAACAAGGGCTACGCTGCACTCAGTCAGCACGCAGAGGACAGTTTGATCGCACTGGACTCAGACAGGTGAGACAGGTTTTTTTTTGTGAAAATTGATTTCAAAAGATGGTTTTAAAACACATCACAGTCTCTATGGAAACCACTATTTAAATAATGTATTTGTACACTTACAAAAGTATGTCTTGTAGTAAAGGCACTAATACTAGTACAGTGGTTCCCAAACTTTCCGCATATGTTTGGTTTGTGCTTTGACATTTTTTTTTTTTTGCTTAGCCTTAGACACAGTTGTTAGTTTTTATTACACTTATACCAATGCTGAGTCAGCATATTATTGGCACATTATTCAATTTCACCACATATGCCATTGTGCGGCCGTGAGCCCCTCCCCTCCCCGTCCCAAAGCATAATATAATATTATGTAATATAAACATAATAATATATTTATATAGTTTACATTATGTAGAATAATATAAAATGATATAATATAAAAATTGCATCCTATAAAACAAAATGATATTTAACAGAATAAAGTTCAATTGTAGTTCTAATCATATTTAATGTATTTTAAACTCCCATGACGTGTATCGAGTAAAAAATAATAAAATAAATAAAAAAATCTGTTGTTCATTTGATTCCTATTAAAACACTGACTGCAAATTGTTTTTATTAGAAAGAAGAAATATGAAATATCATAAAAAGTTATTCCTTTGTGTTTATTTGATTGCTATTTAAGACATTTTGATAAGAATGATTGTATATTTTTATTATAGGCTACAAAGTTTTGGTTGGTCATGTGGCCTGGGATTTTTGTCAATAAAAATATGTTTCTTGGCTGAAATAAGGTTGAAAAACACTGCTTTAATTTATACAGGCATTTGTAATGTAGTGTAGTTTTATCAGGTTTAACTCTTTTTTTGATGTGCTACCAACCTTTTTCATCTCAATATCTATTTATTTGTGTAGTGTACACACTAAACCTGAATGCAGTCCCTCTATATGTACAGATTGTCTCTAACAGGAGGTTTGGTTTCTCACATTTGTCCCACTTGTCTTGGCAGTGATGAAGAGATTGATTTTGAGCATTATTCCTCAGGATACTCCTCGGCTGAGGTGAGTCTTTTTTAATTGGATTAAGATTTGTTTTTGAAGGTTTTATTAATTTTGTGACTCTTTTAAAAAAATGTCTTGGTGCGTCTTGTTGGTGGATACTATACCCAAGCTTTACTGTAGTAACATAAAGCTTTGTGTGGTTGTTTGCATAATGACATTTTTATCTGATCTGTAAACGGGTAAGAGGTCAGAGGGAACCAGCTTGACTTAGTGCCTCATAGAAAACCACTGAGATAGGAGATGTCTTTGTTTGCAGAACCAGTCGATTATGAGAGAGTTTATTTCACACACTCACAGCCTGATCTCACATGGTAACATCTGAGCTCTGTCTATGCATACTTAGAGTTATATTAGATTCATTCTCATACAGTATCTACCTTATTCCTGGTCCCCATGACTGTGTCACACTCTTCTTCAACTGTGATGACAACCATATTTTTATATTTTAAAAAGACATAAAAATGTGGGACTATTACTTTATTATTGACATATGTGCAATGTTTAATTCTTTAACAAAGGAAAAGGCTGATTCATTGTCAAGCTGACACCTACATTAGGGGTGGGAACCTCTGGGTACCTCACGACACGATACGCGATACAAAGCTCACGATAACGATTATCTCATGATATGACAATACTGTGAGTATCGATATATTGGTCAGAAATCAATCTACGTTAATCTATGACATAACAGGAAGAATAAAAAAAGATTACGTGAAAAAATACAATTTTTATTTGATATCTCTGAAAGACAATAAATTGAATAAGTGTCATGAGCAGTGACAGTATTTTAGTGCAACATTTCTGTAAATAAGTGTTAACATATTAATGTAAATGAATAAGTATCTCCAATAGTGCTTTCTGTATACAAAAAATAGGGTCTTTCTTACCAGTGACACCAGTATAGTGCAATATTCCAGTAAACAATATATTGGTTCTTTCAACAAACAGTGACAACATTTCTGTGAAATCCTACCTGCACATTTTAAATCCAAAAAAAATTAAATAAATAAATAAAATTTAAATAAAAAATAAAAATCGATACTTAGCATATCGATAATTGATCATGCGAAAAGAATATCACGATATATCGCCGTATCGATATATTGTCACACTCCTAACCTACAGTACAGCAATGTTAGCTTTTTTAGAGCTAATAAAGTTCTGTGTCTATGCATATTGATCATTTCAAACTACTGTATTCTGCAGCATATAAGATGCTATTTTTTCCTTTAAAGTTGAGGGTGTGGCCAATGCGGCGGTGCGCTCTGTGTGTGGATTTTCCAGTCAGTCGCTCACATGTGTCTGTAAGAGGCAGAATATCACTGACAGTCATCCTTACAGCAGCATGAATGAACTGTAACAGCAACTGAACATTACGGTGAACTGAACGTTCAGAAACAAGCTTTAGATAATGTGTGGGAAGTGAAAACACTCACAGCTTTAATAAGAGGATGGAGACGTCGTGATCCGTGTGCAGGACGGCGTCTGATCGTTGAGGGAAATTGCGTGGGAGCGAGTGACGGCAGAAGTTATACATGTGCTCAGTATTTGTTTTTATTTATCTATAAAATGCTGATAGTTTAAATAAAAATAAAACACCGGTAGTAGGGATGTCCCGATACAACTTTTTCACTTCCGATACGATACCGATATTGCAGCCTTGAGTATTGGCCGATATCGATCCAATGTGATATCAGCATGAATCATACATACTTTTATTACTTATTTTGTAGTTTGGAATGTTAGAAAAGTCTTGATCAAGTGATGTCACTCAAACAGAGAACAGTAGTCAACCGTAGGGATGAGAAAAACTGACCCATTTATTATTAACCAATTGGTTACATACATTTTAACCTTCAACATAATAGCTATAATATTCTACAATTGAATAAATATTATATATATCAGATATTTTAAATGCAGTCCGATAAAATCCGATATTCATTTTCTAGCTGATATCGGACCGGGACACACCTAGTTTGTAGATCAGGGAGTGGTGAGCAAGTATGCATTTACGGTGGGAAGTGCATATAAAAAGTACAATAAGGTTTAAAATGTAAGATTTCTCAGCTAGTTTTTAATAATAAATGGCATAAAGTTGTCAAATCATTGCGTTTATCAGGAGCGATCGCACTCAGGACAGAGACTGACAGCTCACATAACTGACACGTACACGGAGAGCGAGCGCTGAAACACTCTGGATACAGTGGATACAGTAAAAATCAGCCAGTTATTGATAGAAAGAAACAATAAACAGCATAAAGTTCCCAAATAACCACATTACGTTTGTTCAGGATTGATCGTGTCCGTATTCTAACTCAGAGTCCGATCAACATGATCACTGCTGAGACGATGGAGCGGTGTATCCGTCTGGTTCCAGTTAAAAAGTGACCATAAAAAGCTGTATATGGACTGATATGCAGATGTGGAACTGATCAGAATACACGGAAATACACGTAAACCTCCGTTAACAGTACAGCAGCCCACCTACCTGCCCGTTCTGATTGGCCAAGTCTTTTGAAGGACACCCTCATCAGCCAATAGGGTGTGACCTATGTCACGGAGCGGTCTTTACGTGGATTTTTCTTGGAAAATTGCTAAATTATTGGAATGCGGCCAAAACAGCGGTGCGTTCAATCGCCTGGAAAATACGTTATATGTTTTGTCTTAAAGAGGAAAACATAGAATTTAAGTGAAAAAAATGGAAAGCATTTTTTTTTATTTTAGTAATTGTTTTCAAACGCTTTGCAGGCCTGAAAAAACCAGCGGAGCAGTGCTGAGTGCCAACTGTTAATCAACATGAGTTTTCTTCTGCATAGACGTTTGCTCTCCAAGCAGGTTTTACCGGTTGTTTTTATTTTTTATACATGGTTGAAGCAGAAGCCAAACACAGATTAAATGCTTTAAAACATGTCTGATGAGCTACGCACATGTTATTGGTCTGAGTCAGACATTTTTCACATTTCTATTCCCATTAATAAGCATACAGTAGGTCTAAATGTATAAGTACCCCATTTTTTCTGAAAATAAATCTTAATGAAATGCACAATCCAGGTTCTCTGTTGGGTAATAAAGGAACCAACCCAACATACCTGAGTCAACTTTCATTGAGATCCGTCAACTGTGAACAAAGATGTGAATTTTTGAAATTTCACCAGTGATGAAAGATACGGATATTTTGGTTTAAAATTAAGTTTGTTTAAAATTTTGTCAAAAGCTGTTCAGTACTTTTTAAATAATCCTGCTAACAGACAAACAAATGGTGAAATATGACCTCGTCGACAGAGGAAATAATCAGCGATTTCTAATCAGATGTAGTCGGAAAAACACATGATTAGAAATGTTTTTATAGAGAAGAACATGTGATTAGTGTCTAAATATGAGGAAGTGAGTGTTGGTTACATCAAATCTGCTCATTACTCATGAACTTAGTTATGAATTTAGGCCCGTAAATGAACACCAGCCAGGATTCATTGTCTGTTTAACTTGGTCTTTCCAGCAACTTCATTTTGTCTTTTTTTTTTTTTTAATAATATGTTAAGGTTTAATTTATTCAGACAACTATTTTTCAGGAAATCTCCTGACATGTTTCCACTGCTTTACTGTAAACAGTTTTTTTTAAGTTGATGAACTTAAAAGTAAAAATTTTCCAGAACTTAAAAGGTTGGATGACTGACTACTAGTGATTTTTGATTACAGTTAAACTTAAGTGCTATAGAACAACAGAAATAACAGGACTTTATCAATCTCAGCATTTAATTACTTAAGTATATTAAGTTGTACTTAAGTTGTGTTTTTAAGTTATGCTTAATTATGAACAAATATAGTTCTATTTACTCAAAAAATATAAAAATACCTAAAAAAGAACGTTACACCAACTTGACTTAATTAGGTTAGTAGACGTTTTTCTATAACTTTATTTATAACTTACTTAACTTCTTTATTCAATGTAACTGAATATTATAAAACTTAACATATGTTTTCCTTGGTATTCTTACATGTCAGAGCCTAAAATGGAGGTATTCTACTTATATTCTTAACATGCAGCATTGTGCATGTACGTGTGTGCACGTATGGAGCTGCCTTAGACTGGTGTTGTGTTCAAGGTCTGTGGGAATTTCTGGTATCATTTTTAAGAAAGTGATTTTGTGTGAGTTTGTGTAACAGAGAAACTGTGTTTTTTTCCTCCAACCAGGTCCATCCTGATCTAAGCAAGCAGCTGCTCCAGGACGGATACCGCCTGGACGAGATCCCAGACGACGAGGACCTGGACCTCATTCCGCCCAAAGCCATGGGCTCGTCCATGTGCTGCTGCTCCGAGGCGTCATCGTGCTCCGTGCAGTGAGTCCATGAGTCCAGTCACCAGTGCCTGTCGCCTGAGGACTTCCAACCTGCTTTCTACGCAGAACCGTGTGCACTAGGACCGCTCTGCCCCGACATGGAAACACAGCAGGGGAGAGAGCGAGCCTTATCCACTGTGAGCCCAAAGCTTGAGTTACTTCTGTTTCATTTCCACACTTGCTTTGTTTACTATGTAATGTTTAAATGTCACAGGTAAGTCTACAATAAGCCACTCCCAGGATTTGGTCAAACTACGGAACTGTTACAGTTAATCTTTCAAGCACATGACCTGTTTTATGTGTCTTCTAATCATCTGTCTTCAAAACTACATTGAAATCGTTTTTTCAGCTGACTGGAGTGCCACTGCTTTGCTAACATTTGTCTAACTAATCAGATTATCTTGGTTTGTTTATATGGAGTGGAAAAGGCTCTCATTCACCTTCTGATTAGTTCAGAAAAATATTTGAAAGGAACAAGAAAAGACAGAAACCTGCATGTATCAAGGTCCCCATGGTCATGAAATTCCTGGAAAAGTTATGGAATTAGAAAAACACATTTTCCAGTCTTGAAAAGTCATGGAATATTGTAACTGTTTTGAAAGTATAGCCTATTTTAGTTTAATGTCTAACATATGTTAAACCCCAAAGACGTTAAGCATTATCACAAAGTGAAAGTGCTGCATACCGGCAGCATTATTGAGATCTCACAGATTCACTCTCTAGGGAAGATCACTTCAGCTGGCACACGCTAAAAACCAGAAAAAGATCTTAGCGCTTCAAAACTAAGTCATGGAAAATTGGTAAAATATTTTGGAAAAGTTTTGAAAAATCATTGTGTAAAAAGTGTGGGAACCCTGATGTATTCTTCACATCAAGGATCTTCAACCATTTTGCCCCTTGGACCTTCTTTTTAACTGCAAAAGAGTCTTAGTTATTAATTTATTCTCTAACTTTGCATGTTTTGATTTAGTTCTTGGAAACAAATTGAGGGGTCATAGCACAGTGTAAGTGGTGTTTGAAAAGCTGCACTACTGTTGCTACTAAATCACAGAAAAAAATGAAGAAAGGATCCTAAACAGAGGTGAATAAAGTGTTTTCATTATGACCAACAGACGCATTACTGCCACCAAGTGGTAGGAAGCGGTACAAAGTAGTTCAAACAAGTCCCTACGGTAGACGTGGGCAACTGGCGGCCCGGGGGCCACATGCGGCCCTGGGTCTAATCTTGTGCGGAACCCCAGAAGAAAATTGTAATTCATGGAGTTGGAAGTTCTATGAAGCCCAACATAACACACAACTCCAGAAACACAGAAAAAAATGACAGCAAAATGGACAAAAGTACACAAAGTAACACACTAAACAACCACCTACACAGAAAATGACAACAAAAACAACAACATATACAAAAAGATTTCAAAGACACACCAAATACCAAGGAAATTGCATAAAATGACTGAAAAATACACAAAAAGGCAACAAAAATGTCCCGTTTTTACAAGAAAACAACAAAATGATTTAAAAAACACACAAAACGTCTAAAAACTCAGACGCCAAGAAAACCAACACAAAGGGACTGCAAAGACAAAACTTTGTTATTTATTGTGTTAATGCTTAGATTGGTCATTATTCTAAATGCTAACATGAATGTTGATAATGATGCCCTGCTATGATAGAAGTTGCCCATCTCTGAACTGGTTTTGTAGCCCTCTGGGTGGCGCTGTTCTAAGGCCAGAGTTTGTCTAGGATGTCGCAAAAATGCCTCAAAAACCGAGTATTAAGTTTCTTTAGTTACATTTAATGTTACTTAAGGTGCAACTTGTGTTAAAAAAACCAATAATATTTGATCTTACCTACAACAAGTCAGTCATTATTAAAATGTCCACTAGAGGTCACTACAAATTTTTCCCATAAACCAACTACGCCAACACTTTACATTAAGGGCCCCTTAATTAATGCATTATTAAGCATTAATTAACAGTTTAATATTTTATTAGTCATTATAATGTATTACCTAACATTAATTAGCATATCAGTTAATGCATGAATAAGCAATTAATTAATTTCTGTTGCACAGATTTAACTGGACATTATTAAGCATTAATAAAAGTAACATAATTGAATTATTACCAGAGATGTTATGTTTTACTATTAGATTAGATTACATAGACTTTGTTAATCCCTTAGGAAAAGTAGCACACAGGGTTAAAATAATATATGTATATATATATACAGAATATAGAGATTATACAATATGAAACCAGAATGTACAGAAGTAAATAACAAACAAACAAGGTTGGTGCTACAGACTAAAACTACTACAACTACTGCTCCTCCTCTGTCTATCTAATGTATTCATTAATAAGTAACGCATACATAAGGATAACTAAATAAATGATGTCATTTTATTCAGTAGACGTTAATTAACTGCTTTTTAATGCATTAACTAATATGTTAATTAAGGTTAGGTCATTATTATAGCAGTATAATGATTATTAACATTATTAAACTGTTATTTCATGCATTAAGTAATGTCATTAAGGGACCCTTAATGTAAAGTGTGATACCTAAAACTACATATTAAAGCAAAGAGCCTTTAAATCAATGCAGTGGCTTTTACTGCGCGATGACGTCCAGTGTTAGAACACACAACTGCTACTTTGTACGTGATGTGGTGGAACTAATACATATCAATAGACTTTATTGATCACGTCCTCTGACTGAAACTTCCATGAATTCTTGTACTTTTAACTAAACACGTGTGTTTACACAGTTTGGATGTTACATCGTGGATATTGAACGATTGGTAAAAAAACCAACATGACGCTGAAACGGCTGATATATATATATATATATATATATATATATATATATATATATATATATATATATATATATATATATATATATATATATATATATAATGATGTTAAAGTAAAAGTCGTCATTCACACATTGTTATACATCACTATATTTGTTTATTTTATTATAATCTAATATGTTGTATTTGATCTTCTTGTCTACACTACAGAGGTGTGTGCGTGTGCGTGTGTGTGTAAGCCTATGGAGGCTGTGTAGCATACCCCCCCCCCCCCAAAAAAACACAGAACCAAGATTTGATACATATTTATTTATCTTTATTTTTGAGAAAAAAAATAATAAATTAGGATCAGGATACAATGATTTTGTTGTCACCCTTTTATAAAAACAATTACAGTCCTGTTGAGTGTAAATAACAGAGAAATAATCATATATTATTAAGTATATACTTTGTTTTATTTTCTATTTAATGATAAGATATATGATGTGTCATGTTTAGTTGGAGAGTAAGTGATGATGGCCACATCATGTCACAGTGATAAGAAAAGTAAGTTTTGTTGCATTCCAATAATGAAATAACCGTTCAAGTAGAAATGTTACATTTAATGAATAAAATCTATGAAGAAGACCAAACATTTTTTTATCAGTTTGATTAATTACAGTATGACTTAAACCTGGAAATGTGTCTGTTTCAAAGCTGCCTCGATTTTATTTTTCCACTTTCAATTGTATGAATTTAAAGGAAAAACTAGGTGTTGAGTCAGACACGTACAAACACCAGATACATGTTACACTTTATACACAAATTAAAACTGGAATAGAAACTACACTTAATTCTTTTTAAATGAGTTCACTATTGGGTCAGGAAAAGTGTTGTGTCAGCGATAAAAAGAAAGAAAAATAATGTAGGTGTTTCTAAATGTTAGCGATGTGTGAGAACTGGAGGTGTTTTCTGCTGTTCCAGAGAGTGAGCTAAATGCTGTAAACATCCACAGCTGGGTTTGTCCGCCCTGCCTCCGTCTGCACCTTGTTCACGTGTATTTACAGGTTTTTGCACTTCACATCGAGGCTCAGTAGCAAGTACACCTGACTCAGCCGTTCTATGCAACTGTTGGGACAATCTGTTCGTTGGACACCACTGTTAGGACGATTGTGTTGTTGAGTGTGGAATGCAATAAATAATATTTTTCAAAAAAGAAAAAAAACCGAAAGGCTACTCTTTTATTTTTTTATGTGTTTTCTGTTGTTTTAAAAGTGCTATTTGTGTGTAATTCAAATTGGCTTATAAAATATGACAGATACGCGGACTAAACCCCTGAAAGTTTATATTTTCTGTTCACTTCTTTATGTACAATAACTGTGTCAAAGGGTTTTTCTAATTTACTCTATTGTAATGTATATATTAATTGTATAGATGATTGTTGTGATATATTCACTTTTTTCCTATATCTGTCTTATTTACTGTCCTGTAATGCTGCCAGAGGTGAAAGTAAGTGATTACAAGTACTCGCGTTACTGTAATTGAGTTGCTTTTATTGGTACTTGTACTTTTTTATAGTATAATTCTAAATCAGTCATTTTTATTTGTACTCAAGTACGTTTTAAAGGAAGTAATTTGTTACATTTCTACACCCAACCGTTACTGTGTAAATCATTTTAAAATGATCAATGGACATTGTGAAACTACAAAAAATTAAAATTACCAGACAACAATAAAATGCATCGCATCATAGCCGACCAATCAGATTAAACGTAATGTACGGCGCCAAAACATCATTTAATTAATTAATTAAATAATAGTTATTTTCTCAGTTTTAGAATTAATAAGTGTAGTTTTATTTAGAGCCTGATCATTTTTTTTTTTTTTTAAATTAAATTCATTTGTTATTTTATTTTTTTTTAAAAATTGTTCATTTTGACAAACTTTTTATTTTATACAGATGCCTTTGTGGAAAATAAATTACGTTCCAATTGTAGATTTGGTCTCTAACTTTTTAAGTTTATACATCAGATGTTTACTGTATGTACGGGAACTGTGGCAATATTTATTACCAAAAAATAAACTTGGGAGGTGAAAGTAACTAGTGACAGTACTATTTAAATCAGCTACTTTTTACTTGTGCTTTAGTATTTTATGTATGACTTACTTGTACTTGAGTACAACTTAAATCAAGTAACAGTACTTCTACTTGAGTAGAATATATCACTTCCCTCCATAAGTATTGGGACGTCAAGGTCAATTCCTTTGTTGTTGTTGTATACTGAAGACATTTGGGTTTCAGATCAAAACATGAATATGAGACAAAAGTTCAGAATTCCAGCTTTTATTTCATAGTTTTTACATCTAGATGTGTTAAACATCTCAGGACAAAGCACATTTTGTTTGAACCCACCCACTTTTCAAATGAGCAAAAGTATTGGAACATGTGACTGATGGTGTTTCTCGTTGCTCAGGTGATTGATTGCTTAAACATGAAATAGTTCTTGTTTTTGGCTTTGGGTTTCACCTGTGAAAACTGCATTTGCTGTTAAGCAAACATGAAGACCAGAGAGATGTCTACGGGAGAAAAGCAAACCATTTTGAAGCTGAGAGAAAAGGGAAAATTGATCAGAGCTATTGCACAAACATTGAGCATAGACAATACAACAAATTGGAATATCCTGCAAAAGAAAGAAACTACTGGTGTACTGAGCAACAGACATTAAACAGGTTGGCCAAGTGTATCAACAGCAGTTGATGACAGAAACGTGAGAGCTGTGAAGAAACACCCAAAGACATCAGTCAGTGACATCACTGCCAACCTCCACAGGGCACGGGTGAAGGTATCACAATCCACTGTTGGAAGAAAACTTCCAGAGAAGAAATATAGAGACCATACCACAAGATGCAAAGTTTAATGGACTGATGAGACCAAGATGAACCTCTAAGATCTGCTTATGATCCAAAACACACAAGCTCATCTGTGAAGCATGGTGGAGGTAATCTCATGGCTTGGGCTTACATGGCTTCTTCTGAAACGGGCTCACGAGTCTTTAATGCTGATGTAATTCATGATGGTAGCAGCAGAATGAATTCTGAAGTCTACAAAATCTGGAGAAGCTTCATCATGTAACAAGACAATGACCCAAAACACACACTGCCAACACAACAAAGGACTTCATCAATGGAAAAGTGGAAGGTCTTAGACTGACCAAGTCAATCACTGGACGTTAACCCAATAGAGCATTTTACCTCCTGAAGGTAGAAACAAACCAGAAGTGAAAGAGGCTGCAAAAGCATTTCACATGAAGAATACAACAGTGTGGTGAAGTCAATGTGTCGCAGGCTTGATGCAGTTACTGCAAGTAAGGGTTATGCCACCAATTATTAAATGTTATTCACTGTAAGTTATTTTAATAATGTCTGTCCCAATACTTTTGCTCACTTAAAAAGTGGGTGGGTTCAAACCAAATGTGCTCTGTCCTGAGATGTTTAACATCTAGATGTAAATACCATGAAATAAAAGCTGGAATTCTGAACTTTTGTCTCATATTCATGTTTTGATCTGAAACCCAAATGTCTTCAGTATACAACAACAACAAAGGAATTGACCTTGACGTTCCAATACTTATGGAGGAAACTGTATCAGTACCGTTTACAGTCACTGTCTGTGTGTAGTCTAACCATCCAGCAGGGGGCAGCATTTATCTGTGTTAGCTAACAGTAAACCTGTTGCACCTTGACTTAATCAACTATAATCTTTACATGCTAATCTTTACACGATGCTGCAGATAATTTTAAAGTGTTTCTTGTGTTTAAATGAAATCTTACATTAAGAAATGTATTAACGAACTTTTAGATTTTAGAATCAAGCAGCTTTGTCATGATTAAAACAGCACAACACAGAAACAAAACAGTTCCTAAAAAACTAGTGAGATTTAAGAATATTGGAATTTGAAACACAAATATTTTAATTCACTTTATTTTAGAAGTGAATAAATAAGTTTAAGGATTCCAGAATGAGCTCCTTTCAGTTTTCA
>NC_041046.1:7739686-7822186 GCF_900634775.1 Gouania willdenowi | reverse complement strand
GTGTGTGTGTGTGTGTGTGTTAGAAAAATTGCTTTGAGGCGTTTTCTTGATAGTGTTTGACCTACCGTGACATTTGTAACCTGAATAATTGTGTTTATTCATGTGTGTAACAGACCGTTGTGTTACTAATATTAACTGCCATATGCAGGCATAACTGCCCATGGGGATATTGAGTGAAGCTGCACTCAACTTTAAAAGGTGGGTGGGAACATCAGCAATAGTCATAGTGAACGTAACCAAGCTCCCCTTTTAAAGATCTGTCTTTAATTCATATTGAGCACACTTAGGGACTTTTTATTTGCTTAATTTTTAAACTGAAACTTTTTTCTTTCACTGTAGCTTGATTGATATTTACTTACATATTATATATTTTTTTTTTAGAAGAATAGGACGTTTTTCCACAATGAAGACATAACAATAGTCACAGCTTTTGTTTATTAAGGCAAACAAAATTAATGCCTTTCTTGCTAACGTTGCTAAAGAGTTGTTAGCTATAGCATGCATGCAGGTTTGTTAGAGAAGACAGTGAAGCCCCACCCCCTCTCTGACAAAGAGCACAGCCAGACTTCAAGTTGTTAAAACCTCCATGAAGTTGTTTATGAAGTAACACTATAATATTAGAGTGGAACAGAAGTAAAACGTGTGATGAGCTGGTGCCTCTTTTAACGTTTTGCTTCTGTGTCCGCTTTTGTTTCCAAAAAGTTTCGTATTCACACAACGTTTTCAAAACGATCTCTAATCACATGGGACCGCTGGAAGCATAAAAAACGATGTAGTAAACATGCCAGGCCAATAGATGGTGGTACGATTTTGCAGTGAACCAAAATAAGCAAACACGACTAACAGTGATTGTGCGCATCACTCTCAAAAACTGACAAAGTTACAAACTGAATTTCTCCAACAAAGTGTTGTTTTACTTCACTGTCACTTGGATCAGAAGAGACGTTTTTCATTCCTGCATCAGATTCTGACGAGAATCACAGAATTGCACTTTCGGACTACAAGGCGCACTTAAAACCCTTTAATTTTCTCAAAAATCAACAGTGCACCTTATAATCAGGTGCGCCTTATGTATGAAATGAATATGTCAAAATGTTTTAGTACAACTTTGGTAAACTATGAAGCTGCGCTGCTTGATGGATTTTTGGCGCTTCAGGGCTACCGTAGTCAGGCGCCTCGCGGAGTGATATGTACCTGTACTGTGCTTCAACATACTGAACTGAAAAAGTGAGTGTAATGTTTTATATTTTTTGTGTTAAATCTGAACAATGTTGAGAGTTATTGTTAATGAGTTGAATAAAGTTTGACTTATCTGACTATTTTGTTTCATAATAATAATAATAATAATAATAACAAACCAGTGCGCCTCATAGTCCGAAAAATACAGTAATTTTTATTTTTTTGAACATGGACAGTGGTTGGACACTGCACGGTGTAGGTGATGTGTTTGTTGAGGATGTTAATGGGAGCTGCTCTCTGGTACATAAATAAATGATGTTGTAAAATGCATAAACAACTAGTTTGTGACTCGTTGTGTTGCTGTGTGTGTCACATATGTAGAAGCAGTTTGCTGATTGTGTGTTGCAGCAGTAAACCAGTACGTAGCATCTGTAGCATCACATGAAGCTGCTTGTCATGTTTACAGTTTAATGCTGAACGAGTGACTATTAAATAAGGCTGAGTTATTAAAGACACTCGCCTACATGTGCGTGCCGCGCATGGCTGTGAAGAGTGTCGGCAGCATTGGGTTCAGGGTTAATGAGAGATGGACTTTATTCGGGTTCAGGCCGTATTCTGACTGCTACGGGCCAGGTCAGGTCTAACTTTGTAGGTCTGATTAAAGCTAACATGCTTGTGACCCAGAAAGTTTTGTTTCCCTGTTTACACAGAGACGGAGGGAGTAGCGTTTTCAAAAAGTCCTACTCTGGAGCCCTTTTTAAAAAGTTCATTTTTCAAGCACTAAAATGCAGTTGCCTTGTAAATTGACAGACAAAAACTAGAAAACGTTGTTGTCTAAATGGGGCCTGAGTCTGAGTGTTAGTTGGTTCCACACAGAAGTCAGTCATTAGTTTAAAAGAACACCAACCTCTGACCTACTCATGGTATTTTACAACAAAATTATCTAAAGTCTGAGCTATCTTCTGTACTTTGTATAAAATATCACTAGAATAGCTTCTAACATCTTTAGCTGTGATATCTATGCAACTAAACATGTTTAAAGATGCACGGGATGACAAATGCATGAAAGATGGAGCTGAAACTGAGGTTTACATGGAAAAGGGCTTTAGTTCATTCCTCTTTAGGTCTGGAGGTTGGGAAGGCTCTGATTCGACAGGTGTCGCATCACGTCTATCAGGAAAAACACACAACAAACCTTTTATTGTTGGCTATAACACAGAAAACCACACTTGAGAACTGTTTTCACTTTTATTTTCATTGTAGTTTTGAAGCAGCAGCTCGACAGTAACACATGGTTTCAGTTTGGGCCGCGGAGCAGAAGAGCGATAGGAACTAATCACTGGTAAATAAAGTCCAGTAAGACTCTGGAAAACAATCACCAGGAATAAATAGTCGGTCCCCATAAAGATAGTAGCTCTAACAACTGGTACAATAATAAACTTGGTGATATTACAGCCTGTACACGCAGTACGGGGACACATTTACTCCACCTCTGGGTCCTAGTGCCAGCCGTTCGGTGAAGCCTGTTCTGTTTACCGATGTGTGTTTAATAAGTCCGTGTGAAAGTCTGCATGTTTATGCCTCCATCCATCCACTTTTTTCATTATGTCCATGTCTTTTAAGGCTTTTATTAAATAGTCTCAGCTGGAGTCCGGGCCACCGCCATCTTGGATTATGTCATCACCAGCGCGTCATTGCTGCAAGTCGCACAAGCGCAAAACAACCCGAATTAACTTAGAGCGGATTTTAACCAAGTTATGTGTTTACAAGAAAGAGGAATTATCTAATTCAGAATTCAAATTGGAATAAACCAGCAACTTAATTCAGATTTAAGTTTAATTCGGAATTAAATTAGCATTAGAAATTGTGTTTACAATGTCAGGTTAAAGAAGAATTAACTTTTATTCTGCTTTAAAGAGGAATTAAAGCTCCCATGTAAACATGACCATTGTGTGGAACCATGTTATTTTCTGAGCTTTGCTTTCACTATTCTTTACAAAGCTTTTCTAAAGCACAAAAATATTGTTGACAATACGTTGAGTCTCTATGGGTGCACAGAATGGCTAAACAGGAGGAGGTTATCATGTGGCTAGTTATAGCTCCCCTAAAGGTCTGTGACTTGTTTTAATATCCTCACTTGTGTTTTAGTGCGGATCACTTTGCAGGGCGAGAAGGCCTGCGGTTTGCTCTGTGCACGCTTTGATTTGCACACTGCCTTTCAGCACTGTGAGAAGCGAGGAGAGGAGGAAGGGTTTGCAGGATGGTAAGCTAAATGAGGCTATCACAGCACCCACCACTACTCTTTGTTACTTATCTGTCAGGAGGCTGAGGCATTCAGAAAGCCTTGTTAGGGAAAACTGTCAGTGTTATTAAGGCTTCCTCTGTTTCTCTGAAAGTCTTTCAAAACTACTGTATGTAGAAATGAATATTCTCTATTAGGGGTGTGCCATCGATAGAACCTCACTATTTGATTATGATTCAGGGTGCTATGATTCGATTAATCAATGATTATTAGGTGGATTGATAAAAGAACACAATGGTTATTTATCATGTTATCAATTATGAAATCCTGCCAGGGACTCGTCATCAATGCTGTATTCTATCACCATCGCTGCCTGTCATCATGCTCAGGATTTTAAACTGTGAAATAAAAGTAGCTGGTCAACATGTTCCGGATTTAGTCCGTGTTTCATGATTGGTAGGGTGAGTGGTCCACATCGCGAGGGCGCAGCGATGTAACCTAGTCCACGGCCCCAGGAAGCGGCAACTTGGGAGCTGGTCGCGGTGCACCGCCGCAGAGGAAATGCTTTAAAATCATAGGATACATCAGTTGATTCTCCCGCTCAGTAACTGTAGCTAAAGAGTTAGCTGCTGCCATTGCCTCCTTCACCTAATTTGTTCCTTCAGGTGTCCGGGCGGCATGCGTGACTTTAACTTTTGTTCCGCGAACAGCGGTCGTGTTCCTGTCATTTAGTTATTTTAAAAAATAATCAATTTTTCACATTTATGAACAGTATCGAATCGTCACGTGTCAAATTGCTATTAATCTACTAATCTATGTATTAGCACACTTCTATTCTCTATCAAACATGTCACACTTAAGGCCTGCAAGGTGTAAGGCGTCCATTGCTAAACTGTTCAATACTATCCATACATTTACTGAGACATAGGCTATAATAGGCATTCAGCCTTACTGGCAAATATAGGCTTGTAAGGCCTGTGATGAAAATAAGTGATAAGTCTCCCATGTTCTTCCTTCCATATTCTTAGTGAGATTTTTACATGACTAAACCAAAATGTTTTTAATTCATTAACTCCAAAGCTTGAGGCAGGAATAACGTATATCACTAGCCTGACATGTCTTAGGCACACCAACAAATTGGTCTGTGCCAGTGTTGACCAAACCGCGGTATCAGTTAAAGCTGCAGTTTGTAGAATCCACTCTCCACTCCGTTTTGAAACCGAAACCGAAACTCAACCTCCCATACCGTTATGTTTTGTGAACGCTCTTCACGACTTTTCCCAATAGAGACTATTGACAAATGTAAGGACTTTATCTCGTGTTCGTGGAGATTTCTCTGGTGTTTTAGAGACTCTGACATGAATGCACGTATCACTCTGTAGTTACGCTCACACAGAGGAAGCTGTGATCTCATCTGCTCTGAGCGGCAGCTGCATTCAGAATGCAAAATTAATTCACATTGAATAAGCTTCTCTTATGTTTACATGTGATTTATCCCATTTGTTCTCACTCTCCCTCTAAAGCCAGTGTGTGTGCGGCTGACCCTGCACAGTCACGGAGGTCTGCAAAGAATGCAAAGCGAAAGCGGTCCGTTGCTCCTCAGTGTTTGTGACTTTATTCTGTTGCTTCTCCACCTCGGTCGATTTGCCGTGTATCCGCTGTTTCTAACGCTGTGATGGAGACTTCTGCTGAAACGTCTGCAACTTTACTACCGATGCTGCGTAAACGCGCCTGACTTCAGTAGAGCAGCCAATAGAAACGCCCAAAACAGCTCATGGAGCACATGTGCGTCACGCTCACAGTCCACTCAGAACACTTTGAATTACAATATGCTCAAAGGAATTTATGGATTTTTGACCAAATAATACCAAAAAACGTTACAAACTGCAGCTTTAAAGAGCTTGTTTTGTCAACATGCAGGGGAGATGTGGCTTCAACACCTCTCTTATCTTTCATCCCTCATCTCCTCATCAAGTTATGACTCAGGAAAGACCAGTTTAAGGCTTTGCAGGAAGGACATTCATTATAGAACAAAGGATTTATATGACTGAGTCCTCTTAAATGTGTTCTTCACTATTCGGATAACTTATTTATCAAATCAGATTAGATTTTTTTGGCTTTATCAGCCAAATGTTGAAATGGTATTATTTCTCATGTTCTTGAGATAAAAATTCTTTGATCTGGAGGTCATTTTGTGCTTGTATTTAATGATACTGTGATCAACGCATCATGGGCCATAATCGTCTCTTTTTATCTCTCCATCACATTACTCTCTGTTCTCTCTGGTGTGGTTTTGATAGTCATAGTGTGTTGATTGCCATGGTTACCACCCACAATGTGACAACTGTTGGAGCTAGCTAATTTTGCCAGGTACATATACAGATCTACATGTTTCTGTGCTGCTTTGTCTTTCAACTTACCTTCATTTCTCGTCCCACGGCGTTGCTGCAGTTTGACGAGCCTCACGTGTGAAGTCACTGTTGCTTTGTGAGAAAACTACTGAATAATGCAACATAACAGAGAGGCAGTTAGGAGTAGTTCAGCAAACATCCAACCAGACGATTAAAAATTCAAGTTGTGGCTCTCCACAGGCCATCTAACAAAGCAGATGACTGAATGAGAAGCTGCTCATTTATGGCTGCATCTTCATAGATCAATACAGCCTGACAGAGAGACGCCTCAGGAGTAAAAAGGGAAAACAAACCTGTCGTCATGGAGCCAGGCTCCCATAATGCACCTGTCTTGTATATGTTATGTGACGAACAGCAGCACGTTCTTCGTCCCGTGCCAAATGAGCTGCTCCACTGTCCTGTTTTCTGGGCGTGTGTTGTGAGCAGCAGCTGGTAACAGTGAGACTGTGGTGAGCTATAGTTGTTCCTGTGTTTTACAGTTTGAGCAGTTCACAGGAACACAAATAGATTCAAACATTGCAATGTTGCAGCTGTAATGTACCTGTAATGCTTTGTATTGTCACAGCCTGCTGCAAAGTTGTTTAACCCTCCCTTAAAACAGTGTTTCTCAAATGGGGGTACGTGTACCGCTAGGGGTACGCCAGTGGTTCTCAAACCTTTCTGGATCAAGTTTCCCCTTTCTCTTACTTTTGAATCCAAGTACCCCCTTTGTCCGACGGCAACATTTTGCTAAATAATTCTGTGTAAAAACCACTCTAGAGCATAATGATGGATGTGATAACACATTTTAAATAATCTCATTTTGTAAATAAGTGGAATGAAAGAGTATTTAGGCTTAGATTTATTCCTAAAGTCATCTCCCTCCTGTTGTGGGATCAAGCCTGACCCTTGTGTATTCAGTTCATGTTCTAATCAAAAGAACTTCTATCATCATTTTGTGTTTTTTTCTTTTTCATTTTGTGTGTTGTTGGTATTATTTAAATTATTCTCTCTCAGTGTGTGTGTTTTTGGTGTCGTTTGTTGTTTATTATGTCGTTTTGTATGTTTTTCTGTTATTGTTGTGTATTTTCTAGTGATCGAGTGTGTCTTTCTCTCGTTTAGTGTTGTTGTTGTGGTTTTGTGTGTTTCTGGTATTAGTAAGTATTTTTCTCTTTTAGTGTGTGTGTTTTTGGTGTCATTTTGTGTATTTTGTTGTTGTTTGTTTTTAAAATGTTCAACAACAATATAAACATCAAAACTTTATACAGAATTAGTGTGTGAGACGGCAGCTGTTCCAGGAAATAGCGATGTTTAGTCGGTTGGGCTGTGAAAATGCTGACACTTTCAAACTTATAGGTACTGTAGGCTATTGGAAATGGAAAAATAAATAATTTATAATTATATTAAAATTAAAACAAATAATCAAAATATCAATTCACCCTTGGGTAGGCACTGCCTACCTTTCCTACCCTGACTGCATGTCACTGAGCATAAATATGTAAAGAATTAAGGCCCCTTATTTAAGCTCAGTCTCACTGATTTATACAGTAGTTAATGCCGCTGCATGTTTTGAAGAGAATTGCTCAAAGGCAACAATGCCATGATCGTATCCTATGATACATTAAAGGGAACCATGAGCTGTAGAAGAAGCCTGTTGGGAGTCCGGCTCTGGAACCAGTGGGTCAGCTTCTCTCCTGCCTTGCCTCTTAGCCTCTATTCATTGCTATAAATGTGTGTAATGAAGCGGTGTGAAGCTGCACATTGAGAGCCCACTGCAGCAAAATGTTTTTACTCCACTGGAGTTATTACTCTTCTACTGTAGGACAGAACGGAGCTGAGTCAGCACAGGCAGTACACTGAGGCCGAGCCTGACTTGTTTTATACGTGCACACTTTTGAAAGCACCTTTGCCAAGAGCCAAAGTACCAGTGATTAAACTTTGCCACGATGTTAGTCTTTGTGTGAAATTATTCATGTGCAGGCAGCAGAGCTCGTACTGTATGACCTTGCTTCAGCTGCATCATTACTGCAGGGTACACACAACATATCATTAGATCTGAAGTGCTGTCAGGTTAAATATGATTTCTATCACCACTAAGTAAGCCAGTAGTGATATAGATTATTTAAGACAAGGTGTGACAAACACATTTGAATAGAAGCCTAGTTCCACAATGTTGTTCCAAAAACATTATGTGCTTTTAGAGAAAGGCTGTTTATTTTGGATGAGCTAATGATTTATAGCTACTGACTGTTGAGCATAAAATAACCTGCTGTATGTGGAACATAAAACCCTGTTTACACAAGAACATTTTCTGGTGAAAACGCAAGAGTTTTGTTGCGTTTTGACAATCATTTTATAGAGCAACAGCGTTTTGGTGGTTGAAAACAGAGCTTCTTAAAAACGGGCTCCAGAGTGGAAGTTTTTGAAAATGCTTCCGTTTTTGTGCAAACAGAGAAACAACACTTTCTGTGTCACGGGCATGTTCACTGTGGCTGCAGAGCCTCAAAGGCGCACATTGATCGTGTGCCTTAGTCTTTGGAATTGAACTCCAACAAAGTGTTGATTTACTTCATCATCACTAGGATCAGTGGAGATGTATTTCATGCCTGCACCAAAGCTCGGGGTCGGGCTTCATTTCTATCTTTTTAACACAGACTCTGGTTGGACTCGGCTCGTCGCTGCGCGGTGAATGAACGGTCATGTCATGTGTTTGGATTAGTGCGAGAAATACGTACAAATGAATGCTGAGGAGGTGAATGGATGGATGTCCTCTGGTACATGAATAGATTATGGTATAAAATGCATAAATGACTTGTGTTGCCTGCGTGTCACATATGTAGAAGCGGTTTGCTGAGTTGTGTGTGTTGCAGCAGTAAACCGCTACCCAGGGTTGGGCGATGTTACCTAAAAAACAATCTCCGATTTTTTAAAGAAAAATTTGAGTTTTTATTTGATTTTCAATTTTTTTTTTTATGCACTTAAAAATGACTGCAGACATCAGATATATTATCAAAAGTGCAACTTTATTGCTGTGACTGTCCTCAAGAGTTAAAATGCATAGAACAATCCCAAAATAAAAAATAAATGAGTCTCTGCCATTCAACAATTTCAAGCTTTAACCCAAGTTTAAGCAAAAGTGCAACAGCAACTTCACAGTAGCTTCAATTTTCTGATTAAGAAATCAGATAACTACATATTTTATAACATATAACATTACAATTAAAAAAATTATAATTTCTACTCTTAGCATCTCAGCATAGTGTGAAAAAAAAATAAACCTGTGGCACACATATAGCCTACTCAAAGGGTAAACACATGTAAACAAAGAGAGGGCTGGCTCACATCACGCTACAGTAACCCACTAGGACGGAACGCGAAAAAGTCCGAAACAACTGTGGTGGAATTTTTTTTAAATTTTTTTTTAAACTCAAATTTGCAAAATAAAAATTGTTTTTATCTACAACTTTGATAAATCGATTTAATCGATTTTTTGCCCAGCCCTACCGCTACGTAGCATCTGTACCATCACATACAGCTGCTTGTTATGTTTATAGTTGTATGCAGAACGAGTGACTATTAAATAAAGCTGAGCTATTAAAGAAACTCACCTACGTGTGTTGCCGCACACTGATTTTAAAATTGTCGACATTAATGGGTTCAGGCTTAAAGATAGATCGGCTTTGTTCTGCGTCGGGCCGTATTTTGTTGGCCTTGGGTCGGGTCAGATCTAACTTTGTAGGTCCGATTAAAGCTCTACTCTGACTTGTGTTCGGAGAAAGTGTCTTTGCTTGTGCACTTATTTTGGTTTATTGCAAAACTACACTGCCATCTATTGGCCCGGCATGTTTACTACATCGCTTTTATGTTTCACATGTAAACAGAGAGAGTTTTGAAAACTTTTTGGAAACAAAAACAGAAACGGAAGCAAAACGTTGTCGTGTAAACAGGGCCTCAGGTGAGACCCACTGAGCAGGAAGAGGTCAGATCCCAATACTAGTCAGTAACCTCAATGGACACATGACACCAGTTTGGACATTTGGCAAAAGTGCCAAATGATGCTCAGTTTGTTTGTAATCTTTAGCTTAACGCTGTATTTTCCACATCTGCCAAGCTCTGATGCTGAAATCCATCAGTCTGACTGTGACGTCAGGACGCAACAGATATGTATAAAGTAGAGCTGGAACTTTAACGTGTTAATTGCTTTTTTAATCTGCTCCAAACAGCGTGGAAACCTTTCTCATTTCACCAGAGCTCTTCTAGCCTCTGCCACCACCTTAATGCTAAACATGTAGCAGCTAGCACGAACACTTGGACAGTGCTAACTGCAACATGCTATGTCTCCAGTCCACACTGAACAGGGTGACAGGGGTCAGAGCCAAAATGAATACGTCTATGAGCGACAAATGAAAAACTCACTGGATAAATATCATTATCTGAAGGAAAGAAAAGGCAACAAGTTTGGTGTTTAATAATTGTATTGCTTAGAAAAGTGTTTTTACTGTTTATGATGTGCTAACTTATTAGCACTACAAATGGACCTGATGTTTTATTTCATTTGTATTTTCTTTTATTTGGAGATTGATAAAAGTACCCATCAATATTTCCCTAATGGTCTAAACTAAAGGTGTCAGCAGCCCTTGGATTAGTCTCACTTACAGCAGAATATAAATGGCTACAAGTCAATAAATGACTTTATGAATCCAGATAGCAAAATATGAGTCAATCATTTTAGTTAGGCAGAAATATGGAATCCATGTTGAAGCTTGACATTTAAATTATACAAAAAGTGGTCGGTGACTTACATGTCGAATCCACTTTAGGTGTTCAACCATAACTGATATTATATCAATGATAGGGATGTAACAATTAATCGTAAGGCAGTTAAAAATCAATTAATAGTTATCACGATTCACATCGATACTGTGAAAATTGAATCGCAGTACTTTTTTTTAACCAGCAGAGGGCGCTATATATTTACCCTTCTCTTGTCCAGAAGTGTTGGCGGCGGGCGGAATCTGCTACTACTTTCTTTCTGGCCGCCTTCTACTTTTAAACATGTTCATAAATGATTCTTTACCCCTTTAGCACCGAAAAAATATCTGTAATATTATGTGACTATCTGGAAAAATCACGTTTTTCTATTAGCTCTGTCTGCTAGCATAGCATCTCTTCTTCACTGCAAGATATCTGCACGCCAACTGACCACTGGGTTACCAGCGTCCTCTCCTGGTCAAAACAATTATCTGACCTAAATACAGTGAAATTACTGTTTTTTTTTTTGTTGTTTTTTTTAAGTCCAATTGTTAAGGCACAAAATACATTTTCAGTTGCACTTTTAAAAAGAAAAAGAACTATAATGCAGTTTTGCATTGTTTACTATAGAACCAGAATTTAAATTGATAAGCTTCTTCTTCATTTGTATATTTACTTTATTTATTTCATTCAAGATTTATTTTTAGTTAAATTGCATTGTTTTGAATAGTTTATCAAGGGATTCTTTTGACAATTAAAAAAAGGAAAATAATACAGTATTTTCTATTTTTTCCCAAAAAAACAAATATTTTTCAGTCATAATTTGACTACAGTCCCATTTTGTAAAATATTGTATCGGGACTTGAGTGAATCGTTACATCCCTACTAATCAATGATGATTCAACCATCATCTAAATTTTCATCAACATGCACACTTTAGTTTATTTTTTATACTGAATCAAAGTTAAGGAATCAATATTGATTCATGTACATTTAAAAAAGTCAACTTTTCTAAAGCCATTTACTATGTGAAGCCCATTATTAAAGTTAGTTTTTCACTAATGAGTTTCTGCTGATAGGTCGACAACATAACATACCATTACAAGTTTCTTCATTTCGTACTGGTGTTTAACACAATATGTTGGTAGACGATGGGTATTAAGTTGTTCAAAATTATCTTACATTATTATTATGTGAACACAAACTTAAAAGTGACAACATGGGATTATTATCACAATCAGAGCCACTTTGTTATATATCAATCTTTTGATCTGCCACAATAACATCATTAATGTAAATGAAAATACCTCAAGCTGAGGGATTTTCTCAGCAATTTTTAAGTGATGTTAAACATGGGATTAATTAGAATAATTAATTACAGAGTGTAACTCATTAATCAATCAATTTTTTTCAATCTCTTGACAGCACCAGTTCCAAGCACACAAAAGTTTGATTTCTGGAGAAGATAACTTGTAAAATGTTTCTTTTTCATGCTCAGATGAATCTAAGCATGAGTTGCTGATAGATATTCAGTGTAAATGATTTATTCAGTCTTATTGATATAAACCAGAGGAAGGATATCGTCTCGTCAGTAATGAGGAAGAACGCTGCTTAATTCGTTCCAACCTGGCAACACACACACCCCACAGCTGCTGCTTGACAACATGCATGCTTTATAGTTCATACACTAAGTGATGACAGATGTCTGTTGCATATTGAAAGAGATTATAGAGCTAAGCATGCACGCTGATCTCAGTGACGCACGGGGAGGGATGCATGATGCTCATCTGATAACTTCCTACAGACAAACATAAATGTATTTTGTGCCTTAACAATTGGACTTTAAAAAAAAACAGTCATTGCACTGCATTTACGTCAGATATTTGTTTGGACCAGCAGAGGGCGCTGGTAACCCAGTGGTTGGTTGGCATGCAGATATTCTAGCAGTGAAGAAGAGATGCTACGCTAGCAGACAGAGCTAATAGAAAAACGTGACTTTTACAGATATTCACGTAATATTACAGATATTTTTTTGGTGCTAAAGGGGTAAGGAATCATTTATGAACATGTTTAAAAGTAGAAGGTGGCCAGAAAGAAAGTAGTAGCAGATTCCGCCTGCCGCCAACACTTCTGGACAAGAGAAGGGTAAATATATAGTGCCCTCTGCTGTTTAAAAAAAGCACTGCGATTCAATTTTCAGAGCATCGATGTGAACCGTGATACCTATGAATCAATTTTTAACTGCCTTACAATTAATTGTTGCATCGCTAGTGTGTGTGTGTGTGTGTGTGTGCGTGGCCCTTTAACAGCTCGATCAGTGTGTGGAGTATGTGTGACTGGAGCAGATTGGTTAGAAGCTGTATGCTGCTTTTGAGTGATGGGCAAAATGAACATTGCAGCTGTTGAATTAAACTGGAGTCCCAAGTCATACTCAGTGACGGCTGTGAAACAAGGGCGTTCTGTGTCCACCATCACCCTGAAACAGACAGAAGTCTCTGGTATGAAAGTGAAAGTAAACAGGAGTGCATCGCCCCACTAAACAAAACAGGTGCACGAACACACATAAACACACACACACACACGCACTACGAACACCGGTGCTAACAAAATGTCATATTTATTCTGTTACAAAGAAAATCACATATCGTTTGAAATTTCTTTAGCGGTCAAGTCATTGCTTTAGTTTCCTAGTAAGAAAACGTATTGTTGCTCAATTATTACTTCCTATTATAGATTACAGTGATATAATTTATCAAAATACTACACTTACTAATCTGCAGTCACTCAGTGTTGTTTCTAACAGTCTGTGCAGATGTTTATTTAGAACCCATCACTGTCTGCTCTATCAACATCTGGCCTGGTTTACTCCTTCCTCTAAACCAGTGGTTCCCAACCTTTCTTGTCTTGTGTACCCCTTGAGCCTTTTTGTCATACCATGAGAACCCCCTTAATCATACGTGTTCATGATTCTCCAAAAGTAACAACTGAATATTCAACACAAGTCATTTTATTTCATCTTCTTAAATTGAACAATTAATATTCAGGCATTATCTTCTTATTTAACTAAAATTAAACATTAAATTATGTTATAAATATAAGAAATAATATTATTTATAGTAAATGTTTGTATTATTAATACGAATATATTATGATTATATTGTTATCAAAAATCAATAGTTGAAATTAGAAAAAAAATAGGAATAAATAAAAAATAAGTCTTCGGTAAAACGATGCAATGGGAGCATCTACAGAAAGTTTCATCACGATAGTGACGTCATTGATCGGATCGGCGAATTAAGACATTACAGGTTACAATTATGCAATAATATAAATTCATTTATTTAATTGCAATAACAAAACATGCATTACTGTGTTAAAAAGATGGCACTTTTTGTAGTGTTGACCTTTTGACAGCATGTGCAGACATAAAAAAAAGACATTACAGCCGATCACATTAATTACATAAAATGCTAAATATCGGCTGATCCGATACAGCTGATCAGATTGTTGTGAAGCCGACTTGATTGTTGCTTTGTTCTATTTTTGATGAAAAATGACAATTTGACATTGGTTTCTGTTCGGTTTCATCGTGTTGTGTAGAAAGCCACAGTTTTAATGATTTAACGCTGTGGTTTCTCACCAGCTCGGTTCCTCCTCTCAGTTCTCTAAGGAACGTCCTCTGAATGTTTGTAGCAGCTGTTGTTACAGAACAGAGATGCTTTCTTTTCTCACAGCTGTACAGAGATCACCAGACATCATCATCATCATCATCATCATCATCATCATCATCATCATCATCATCATCATCATCATCATCATCATCATCATCATCATCATCATGTCCACTGGTGCTGCTGTGGGTGAAACCATGGAACCTTGTTTTCAGCTGGGTAGCATGAGTCTATATAGTTGTGTATGCGTTAGCTATGGCGTCTCTGCATCACATGCATTATGGATTAGCTGTCCTGTACTTCTCTGTGATTTGAAGGCAGAGGAGGAAAAAGGAGCACGTTCATTGGTTAGCTGTTGTGTTAGCCTTTATCCTGTGTCACCTGACTTTATTCCAGCCACTCACCACTCATCAGCAAATTGAGCTCAACCAGTGATGCTAACACATAATGGGAGCAGCAACAAATAAAAAACAGAGTTATAAACTGTCTGCTTAACCCTCAGGGAACCTTTGAAAATATGACAGTCTTTGAGCGTAAGCACCAAAACTGTACCTTCAGAAAAATGTTTTTTCCCCTTTTTTTCACATCAGATCTTTTCAACAACTTCAGACCTAGTCATAGATATACCATTTTTATTTTATTGCCCTTTCTGTCATAAAAACAGGTGCAAAGTGGAATATTTGGCATTAATTTATTACAGCCCTGACTAGGTCAATAATTAATAGGAATTGATTTTGAGGCATTATTACTTTTTGAGCATTTATTGAAAGAAAAAAACTACACTGTTTGACCTTCGGTACCAAAATGGTACCTTCATAAAAATGTCTTCAAAATGTCAAATATAAAAATGTTCTCCCACTTTTTCATTATCAGATCTTTTCAACAACTGCAGACCTAACCACTGATATAAAGTTTTCATTATATTTCTCTATTTCTTTATGTTTTTATGCCCTTTCTGTCATAAAAACACAAAATATGCATTTTTTTCAAAAATAAGGTGCAGAGTGGAATATTTGACATGGATTTATTACAGCCTTGTAGATCAATAATTGACAGGAACATTGATTTTGAGGCATTATTCCTTTTTGTGCATTTATTGAAAAAAACCTACACTCTTTTACCTTAGGTACCAAAACGGAACTATTCATAAAATAAGTCTTTAAAATGTTGTATATAAATATTTTTTCCCACATCAGATCTTTTGAACAACTTCAGACCTATTCATTAATCCATAAAAGTTTTTCATTACATTTATTTTTGCCCTCTTTGTCATAAAAAAATTTGCTTTTTTTTTTTTTCCTTTTTTTTCTCCAAAAATAAGGTGCATTTTGTATTTTGAAGGTAGAGGCTTAAATGTATTAGGTATTAGCTGTTATGTCAGGATAACAGATATATAAAATATGTGGTTCTAATGGGACTCCGTCCATTTTAAATCTCCTGTTCCAGTGGTTCTCAAACGTTTTTGGTTTAAGTACCCCTTTCTCTTTCTTTTGAATCCAAGTAAGTACCCCCTTTATCCGACCTCAACAATTTGATCAGAATTCTATGTAAAAACAACAATAGATCATAATGATGGAATGAATAAATGATAACACATTTTTATGTAAATAAGTTGAATGAAACCTGAATAGATTTATTTCTAAAATGTATTTCATTTTTCAGTCATTTTCAGTTCATGTTCTAATCAAAATTATTTCTATCATCATTTTGTTTTTTTTGGTGTATTTTGTTGTTGTCTTTTCTTTTTATTATTCAGTATATTTTTCTCTTATTTTGTGTTTTGTCTCTTATGCCGTTTTATGTTTCTGTTATTTTTGTCTATATTTTTGTATTTCTCTCTAAAGTGTAGTGCCATTGCGTACCCCCATTTGAGAAACACTGCCCTGTTCTATACATCTTGCAATAAAAGCGATACTAGACATTATATTATATGAGATATTGAGAGTTTAACAAATGGAATAAGCAGAAGGTTCACGTCTGCTCCCCAAAAGTGGCCTGAGGGTTAAAAAAAGAAAGAAAGCAAAGCTATAAAGACTATATATATATATTTATTTATTTTTAATTTGAGGGTCATGTGTTACATCACACACAGGAATCAGTCTCTCTGGACCCCATTAGCACATAGATGACACTTTGCAGCACACACAGACACAAGCTTTCAGCCTCTCGGCCACTCGTCGGATGCAGCTTTTTGCATCCAACATGAAGATGACCAGGGCATCTGCCTGCGTGGCTCTTTCACCAAGAACCCATTTCCTGCTGGATTATTTATGATCCTGCTGGATAATCTAGTCTGGGATCAATTACGCTGTGCACTCTATGGGCTGCATGTTACAGCCACAGTAAATCAGTCTGTCAGCTGGAGGCATCGGATGAAATTTAAAGTCCCCTGGCACTGAGTCAATGTCTACTCAGTTATTGGTTTCCGATCATACAGTGGTTTGGACTAATAGAAGACTTTAGTGATGGGATGCTGCGTCGTTTAAAAATAAATAAATACAATACTGCCCTCTACTGTTAGATGATGTGACATGCACACATAAGAAAATGCTTTGTTATCAAATTTTAAGAAAATATAAATGTATTTCTTATATACAGTAGGTTAGTAGTTCTCAAACTTTTTTGCTTCAAGTACCCCCTTTTCTCTAAATTTTGTGTCCAAGTACCCCTTGTGTCCGACTACAACATTTTACTCTAATGCTGTGAAAAAACAACAACTATAGATCATAATGATGAGTGATAACACACATTTTAAAGAATCTCATTTTGTAAATAAGTGAAATTAAACAGCATTTAGTGGCTCCTGAATAGTTTTTTTTTTATCATTTCCGGTCATCTCCATCCTGATGTGGGACCAACACTGACCCTTGTATTTACAGTTCATGTTCTAATCAAGATTATTTGTATCATCATTTCTGAGTTTTAGGTGCCATTTTGTTGTTGTTTGTCTCTTTTTATTATTAAGTATATTTTTCTATTATTTTGTGTGTTTGTTGTTTTTGTGTGTTGTTGGTCGAGTTACACGATTCTGGCCAAGATGATAATCCCGATTATTTTGATCAATATTGTAATCACAATTATAATCACAATTATTTATCATGTTAGGGAAAAATCTGTATTTTTTTTGCACTACTTAAAAAAAAAAATATATATATATACAAACAGTTTACAGTCCAAAATGCACGGCCAGTACATATTTGGCTATTGAAAATTGAAAAAACTGGCAAAAATAACAACCTGTACCTGGATTTGTTGATAAGTTTCTTCTTTTTACTAAATAAAAATTAAATTGAAAGTAATAATGCAGAAAAAAAGTAAATGTTGTTCAATGGTACCAGTCTGAGCACTATATCTCAATTTGTGGTCAAGGTATAGGGAAAAAAGTATTTGTTTTGTTTTGGCTGAGATTCATCCTCCTGAGAGCATTGAGGTCTCACTTTGTTCACTTTTCTGAGGAGTTCTTGACCTTAAATATGACCTTGAGTGAAGGTCAAGGTCACACATTGAAAGGAAATGTTGTTCAATGGTACCAGTGGCCAAGTTATAGGGAAAAAAGTATTTTGGGGTTTTTTTGTGACATCATGAACTTTGACCCTTACCAATCTTTTTACTTATACGTCGTACAGCTTCGGTCCAATAAAATAAAATAAAATAAAATAAAAATACGTCACGTGAGATGAGCTTTTCATAAATGTATGTAAGCATTGAACTTGTACAATAATTATTTGTAGAGATATGGAAAACTTTGGTTTTTGACACTTGACGTGACATTGACCTTGACATTTTGGCTCCACAAAAGGTCGACTGCACATCCATGACATTGTCCCTATGAGATGACATACGTGTCAATAGTGCTGCATTTATGGCCTAGGAGGAGTTCCAGGACAAAGGAGAAAATTAATAATAAGAACTCCTACGAGAACGATGTATTTGGCAGTTTTCAATTGACAAATACAGTTAATCCAAGAATTTAAAAATTAAAATATATTATTACAGAGTGCTTTCATGGAATGCAACTCATTGGGAACAATTACAGCTCACAGCTCTCATTAATCCACCAAATGACTCAAAGCAGACACTGACTAATGGTTGAGAAAGTGCCTGATTTGATACGCAGCAGAGCACACATTATAAATGTATATATTGCCGACGATCAGGTTAATTTAATCGTGGCAATGAAAATTGTGATCACGATTCAAATTTGATGAATTGTGCAGCCCTGTTGTTGGTATTATTTAAATTATTCTCTCTCGGTGTGTGTGTTTTACTGTTTTTGGTGTCATTTTGGTTGTTTCTTATGTCATTTTGTCTGTATCTCTGTTATGTTTGTTGTTGTCTGTTATTTTTATTATTCAGTATATTTTTTTTATCTTATTATGTTTGTTTTTGTTCTTGTTTTGTGAGTTGCTGGTAATATTTATTATGATTATCATTTTTAACTGAAATTAACATTATTAAACCTAATTTTTAATGCTTTCGTTTGTTAATTCTTCCCTCTCTGTCTCCCTCAAGTACCCCCTGTAGTTCCATCGTGTACCCCCATTTGAGAAACACTGCAGTCGGTAATTATTCATTGCACTTTTCTTTTGCCTTCCAGGTATCTTATTCTCTACGCTAGTGTTCGGCCCAGCCTGTGGCTTCATCCTGGGTTCAGTCTGTACCAAAGTCTACGTTGATGCCGTCTTCATTGACACCAGTAAGACAGTGATTGACAGTCATTAGGCCACACCCAATAGAAAATACATTCAGTGATGTGTATGTGTTTGTGTCATCCAGAATCTGTTTCAATGTTGAACGTTTGTGCATTTCTAAATCTAAATGATGACATCGTCATCAAGATCACTTATGTTGAAGAAATATGACACAGAAATGTAACTGTATGTGGTTTCAAATGAGATGTGACAACGACTGCGTTGCATTTTGCCTTCGTTTAATGTTATTAAGTTTAATTGAGGGGGCAGATGCAGGGCTGGGGTCAATTATAATTGTAATTGCATAATTTATAATTAATTATAAATAGGGCCCAAGCAACAACAATTGTCCCTATTGTATTGCACCTCAGTTTTATTATTATTATTACAAAAAAGTGATCACATTTTTGAGGGCCTAGACACGTTCAAAAACTCATGAAAATTTGAACACATATTAGGACTGGCAAAAAAAATTAGATTCTGGAGGAATTGCACATGTAGAAGGCAAAATGTGAATTTTTTGTTCGTCAAATGTATTAAAAAGAACCTAAAATTAAAGAGAGAACGTTATTTACCAGTCGAACCTTGTCATGATTTTATTTATTTATATTTTTTTTTAAATTTAAAAAAAAAATGTTTATGGTCTTGGTCTTGGTCTCGGCTCCCGGAAGTCTTGGTCTTGTCTTGGACTCGGTGCATTCTGGTCTCGGGCAAGTCTTGGTCTCAGATAGTGTGGTCTTGAACACAACACTAATTTGTGGATTTGCAAAACACGTGAAAATCTGAAAAACACGTGAAAATCTAAAGAATGAATTTGAAAATCTAAAGAATGAATTTGAAAATCTAAAGAATGAATTTGAAAATCTAAAGAATACACATGAAAATTGTGAATATATTTGTGAACATTTTTTAAACAAATCTCTCCCCATAATGAATAGAGAAACTTGAGGATATTTCTCTCTGAAAAACTCAACAACAGCGTTGAGTCTGACATGCAGTGACATGTTCAGCTTTTTAATGAAGAACGGATTTCTGGGATTGAGAATGACGTCACGGCTGTCCTGATGTAGTGTTCACTCTAAAAACTAAACCAAGACAACATTGTAGCCTCTGTTTCAAGATGTGTGTGTGTGTGTGTGTGTGTGTGTGTAGGTAAGCTGGACATCACCCCGGATGACCCTCGCTGGATCGGTGCGTGGTGGGGGGGCTTTCTGCTCTGCGGTGCCTTACTCTTCCTGTCGGCTCTCTTCATGTTCGGCTTCCCCCAGGCGTTGGATGAGCAGGACATGGACAGTGGAGCAGAGAGTGAGCAGGCCATGCTGCCTTCCTCCCTCACCCTGGATTGTCCTGGATCCAAACCCAACGGGAACATTTACAGCTATGATGTAAACAGTGGCCTGTCAGTGTGTCAGCATCTCAGAGGTACGAAGGTTTTTAAAACCTAATCAGAATAACAAATAATCAGTGTGGTTATTTTCAGTGACGTGCTGTGACCACTAGGGTTGGGTAGGCAGGGCGTCGCAAATCGAGACCACCAATGTCAACGCCAATGACAATTTCATATGTTTCTGCTGACAAGTGTTAATCTAACAAAATCATTATTGTAAAACACCATTAAAGAAACATAAACAATTATTTAATATAGCCTCCATACTCTCCCAACAATATTTATCTCATGACACGGCAGAGCGTTCGTTGTTTGTGTTGGAAACACAGAAACACGGAGAAAATGACAACAACTCAGAACAGCCTCAGTGAGGAGCATCCACAAACAATCCTTCCTTTTGTTCCATTCACTGTGAAAAGCATGAAATATGTTCTGACCTTATCTTTGCTGAAGGTCTGGTAGCTCAGATGTTGGTCTCCCATCTTTTAGAAGCTGTCGTTTTTCCTCAAAATACGTATAGCATTTAGCATAGCGCGGTTACGTCCAAAGGCAGCGTAGAGAGCTGCCTTTGGACGTAAATGGTTTTCATCTTGGGGAACTGACTGAGCATGTGCAAACACATAAAAACACACTATGGGAACAGAGGCAGAGCAGCAATGTGCTTTTGGGAGAGGGTGTGGCCTCCTCCTGGCTCCTCCTCCTGCCTTACAGCGATGTTTAGTCATTTAGGCTATGAAAAGCACAAAATGCTGACTCTTTCAAACATATCGGTACTGTAGGCTATCGGAAATGGAAAAATAAATAATTTATATTTATATTATAATTAAAACAAATAATCAAAATATCAATTCACCCTTGGGTAGGCACTGTCTACCTTGACTGCATATCAGGTTATTTTGTTTTACTGACTTAAAATCAAAACAGAAATACAGCAAAAACCAAAACCAGACAAGCAGCGTTTTTCTGTTTTAAAATAAAAACTTCTTCTGTTTTTGTGATATTTGGATATTTAAGGTAAACTTTTACTCTCTGACCAAAAAAAGAGGAACGCATAAGTCACATTATTGATGAACTGGTGAATTGAAACGTTATTAATACATAAATTAAAAAAATGGATGTTACGTGAAACATGCACGTGATATATGATTAAAGAAACCATAGGTGGTGTAATGAATCTACTGGTGCTCTTTGTTTCTTGTGATCAACTTCCGTCTGTGTTGACAGCTGCTGTCAGTGGCTAGTGGTATTACAACGTGCAAAAATATATATTTTTACTGTCCTTAAAAAAGCTGCAATTGTTTTTGCAGAACAAATATTTTTTTTATTTTTATGTTTTGCTGAAATAAATCCTAAACAGTCCTAGTGTGTGTGGAGGTGCAGCTGACTTTAGTTCTCGTCCTGTTCGTCATTTTGCCAGAATCATTTTAATCTTAAAACAGAAAAACGCTGCTTATCCAGTTTTTGATTCTGTTTTGGTTTTAAGTCAGTAAAACAAAATAACCACTTTGTTTATTTGCTTTTAAAACGGAATAACCAAAGAATGAACGTACACAGATTATTATGTAATGCCCATTTCTTTTAGAGTTGTTTTGTAATGAGATCTAAAATGTCTACGTTCTGACTTTGACATTTAATGTTGTGTTATTTGGTCCTGTGTCTCCACGTTCCTCTCTCCTCTGACGCAGTGATCCCTCGGGTAACCAGACACCTTCTCTCCAACCCGGTGTTCACCTGTATCACGCTGGCCGCCTGCATGGAGATCGCTGTGGTTGCTGGTTTTGCTGCTTTCTTAGGGAAATACCTAGAACAGCAGTTCAACCTCACCACTTCCTCAGCCAATCAGCTGCTAGGTAGGCAGTGACATCACTACTGCTGGTGTGTCTTACTGCTGACAGCCCTGTCCATCCCTCCCCAGGTATGACTGCCATCCCCTGTGCCTGTCTGGGGATCTTCCTCGGGGGGCTCCTGGTGAAGAAGCTGAACCTCTCTGCTCTGGGGGCCGTCCGCATGGCCATGCTGGTCAACCTGGTGTCCACCGCCTGTTATGTCTCCTTCCTCTTCTTGGGCTGTGACACTGGGCCTGTTGCCGGGGTTACAGTGGCTTATGGCAACGAGTAAGACTGATAAACTACTGATGTTATTTTTTTTAAACGTGTGTTACCACTTACTCATTCCATCATTATGCTTTATAGTTGTTTTTTTGTAGTATTCTGAACAAAATGTTGTTGTCAGAAAAAAGGGGTACTTGGATTCAGAAATAAGAGAAATGGGGGTACGTGAGACAAAAGTTTGAGAACTTTGTTCTATAGAACTGTGGAATAATTTGTCCAGAAATCTTTAATCTATATTTCATAACAAATCTATCTTCAAAAAGTGAATTAAGAGATATGTTGTTAGTTGCACATAGAGGATAAAGAGTGTGTTCTTTCACAGGACGTTACAGTGGTGGCAGAAGCCTGAGTCAGCATGTAACAGTAACTGTAACTGTTACACAGCGTCAGTGAGCCCTGTCTGTGGCTCTAATGGAGTCACCTACCTCTCAGCCTGCTTCGCTGGCTGCACCAAACCAGTGAGTGTGAGCGTAGGCTAGATCACAACTACTGCATCATAATTCCCACTTTATGGCCTGTTGTTGTTTCTTACAGAACCTGACCAGCTGTGCGTGTATATCCAGCTCCAGTGAAGAGGCCGTAGCTTTGCCTGGAAAGTGTCCCAGTCCAGGCTGCCAGCAGGCTTTCCTCACCTTCCTGTGTGTTATCTGTGTGTGCAGCATGATCGGAGCGATGGCCCAGACACCCTCAGTCATCATTCTCATCAGGTATGATAGTGTTCTCAGGACCAGAGCTGCAACTAACGATCATTTTCAGAATCCATTAACCGCTCCATAAATTAATCAACTAGTCGATTAATCTGATTTTTTTTAAAACACAATTTATCTGTAAAGCACAGTTAAACCCTACTTAAGCAGATTAAACTGAAATAAAAGTGTCTCTCACGCACAAACACGCGTGCATGCAAGTTACACAAACACTGGCGCGCGCGCACAAATACTCACGTGCACACACACACACACGATAACACTCGTGCGTGCACACACAAACACACAATCACTCGTGTGCCCACACACAAACACTCATGCGCACACACACACACAAACACTCATGCGCACACACACACAAAGCTCTGCATGGTCAGTGACATAAATCCCACAATGCAACAAATATATAATGAAATTTGTTACTAACGCTTTTAATAGTCGATTTTCATTGATTTTATTGATTTGTTGTTGCAGCATTAGTCAGGACCACACTGTCTGAGAACCAGACTGCACCCAGACCAAAACAAGACCAGAGAAACAAATAAAGTGTCAGCGTCTTGTTCCCGCCTCAGGTGTGAGATGAAATTATAAAAACTATGGAATTAATTTATTCAGAGCCACTAAATCAGTGTTTTTCAACCTCGGGGTCGGCTGAAATTTCTCAAAAATAAAAATAGATTTTTGAAATTTTTTCTTTCTTTTTTTAAAATTAGAACAACACACAATGTTAAACAACTACATTTCTATATGTTCGCTTTGTGAAATATAAATCTAGTTCAACTAAATACAGTAAAATAATTAAAAAGAGGCCAAAAAACATGATCAAAAATTAATTCTAGAAAAAAAAATGTCTTTGCGGTTGGCAGAAATTCTTCATATCAACCACTGCACTAAATTATGTTTCTTTCCACTTATTTACAAAATGACATTCTTTAAAATGTGTGTTATCACTTGTTCATTACATCATTATACTCTATAGATGTTTTTAAATAGCTTTTTAAGCAAAATGTTGTAGTTTTGAGAACCACTGGTCCAGATAATCTATTATGTGTGGAAACCCATTTTTCTATTACATTAGAGACAACTCAAATAAAACTTAGCCTGTAATTAGTCATTTTTGTTTTACTCCCTCATTTAAATATTTGATTTACAGTGGCTTTGTTCCATATTGTTGGAAATACTGCATTTTTTACTGATAAAATTAACCAAATGTTCTATTAAACATGCTAATGATTCTTTGGAAGTTTAAAAAAAACAGTTAGTGTCATATTCATAATTATCTTTGGCTTTAGAGTTGTTGAATAACTTCATGTTCTGATATTTGGTTGGTTTAAGGTTGAACAGTTGAAGACGATTCTTTCTTTAATTTCAGTTTTCTTTTAAATACATCTGACGACTCTTCCAAAGCACAACATAAAAATCTAAAATCTTGACAAATTTCTACCTTTTATTTTATTTGTGTGTTTTTAATAGCCAATAATAGGTCAAAACAATTTTTAAATATCTAAAAGTAAGATTTATATTTGTGATTAGGTGTTCAGCAGTATTTACGATAAGAAATAAAGACAGATGTGTGAGTTTTTGCAGGTGTCTGAATGATCGTTGAGCTAATGCTAAAAGTTTTAAACAAGACGAGAACGAGTTAAAAATATTCTCAAGTTTAGGAAAAGACCAAGATCTTCAAGATTTGGCCACTAGAGGGTGCTACGTCACGTGTAACCACAGATGCCAATAATAGGGAAGAAAATAGTTTTTTAGCTTTACTCTGTGTGAAATGTTTTTAAACAATCACTAACTAATAACTATTACAGTACAGCACTGCAGTCTTTTCTCTAAATACTTCCCAAAAAAGTACGTTGGGTTTCTTAGAGTAAATATGTTTATGAATATGATTCTCACTCTCTATGTGATTAATTAATATTTCTTAAAATAATTTAAACTTTATTTCCATTTTTAAAAACCAAGATTGAAATTCTTTGTACTTTTATTGTCCTTTACAAAAGTTAGATTTTAACTTTAAGAGAATTGTTGGCACGGCACTGGTTTTTCTTCAGCAATTACTTAAGGCAGTGGTTCCCAAACAGGGGTACGTGTACCCCTAGAGGTAGAGGAGTACATTGCATGGGGTACTCAGAAAGATTTAACAATTAATTTAAAAATATTTGGGAAATTCCTTTTTAGGTTTTTTTTTTTTTTTTTTTTGACAATTCACCACAAACTAACAGTCCCATTAATATGTTAAGTTTTCATGTATTCAAACAACTTCTTTTCAGGAAGTTTACTTTAATCTCCTGACATGTTTCTACTGTCAACTGCCAGTCTTCCTCAGAGTAATATTTCCAGCAAGTTCATTTAGTTACTTTTTGAATAATACATCTGAATAAATGAATGAAACCTTAACATATGATTAAAAAAAAAGGTAAAAGTGAACTTTTATAAACAATACTGTATTGTCTTGTTATTTATTGAAACAGGATTATTTTATGCAGTAAAGGCCATTTTATCACACAATAGAAGACAATAATTAAGTCACATAGTATTTTTTTTTTAATTCAACTTTAATTTCTACTCATTGTTTTAAATTTGTAGATTAAGCCTTAGGAAACCAATGTTGGAGACACTATTCCACAAATGAAAAAGAATATGAAATTATTTCGAGGATACTTATGATATGAAGCACACGTTGTTTGACAAAAATGCAAAGGGGGTACATGGGAGAAAAAAGATTGGGAAGCACTGAGTTAAGGCAAAGTGTCCATGTTATGTTGATAAACCAGAACTGTATGCATGTTCTGCATTATTTTCTTATTTATTTAGATTTTTAATTTCTCCCAAAAAGCCTTGGTCGGGGTGGTCGGTTCAACTAATGAAACATATTTTACATGGGCTACAACAAGCTCAGCGTTGACCAATGTCTGTACATATATTGACCACCAGAGGGAGCTTATGACATAAAAAATGAGAAATGAAAACCATGTGACTGCAGGAATGTAGAGGAGTCATTTCTAGCTGAGAAGGATTAAATATCAACAGGGATATGAGAACAGGGAAAAAGATTTTTGCTCAGCTAAAGAGTCTAATTCACTTCATCCTCCATTTTTATTGTCCACTAGCTGAACACTTTTATTCTGACATTATTACATACAAATGACATTATGTTGTACAACACTCGAGGGGCATAAAAGGGGGTTCCAGTCATATTTGTACCTTCTTGTATGTTGTGACATCTGCCCAAATAACTTGTAGGCACACACCCAACACAGCATAACGTGGATGGCTGTTCATCATAGGAATGGGATCCACACAAGGTTCCTGCTGCTTAACAGAAGGTTTTCCTTGCCGCCATGATGAATTCATGTTGGGTGTGGGATACATATGTATGTGTATATATGTATATATGCATATGTGTGTATCCTACATAAGACTGCTCTACTGTAAAGTGTCTTGAGATACCATTGGTTAGGATTTGGCGCTATACAAATAAAGATTGATTGATTGATGTATTGTTCCAGGCATTTCTATTATTCACTAATTAAGTTTTGCACAAATGTAACTTAAACTTATTGTACAAAGAACTACCGGTACTTTAGCTTTTGATAAATCGCTTGCTAGCAGCTACTACTTTTGCTAGCATAAGATCCATAGCAGTGTCATCAGAAAAAAAAGCAGATAACAATGATGAAGCCAAAGCATAATAAAAGAGTAAATAATATGTGTGCGTCCCAATATTCCCTCCTATCTCCTTTCCTATCCACTTGTCCTTAACCCCCAGAAGTGTTGAAGTGGTGGCCATGTTAAAGAGCATTCGAGTTCTCTTTAAGATGAGGAAAGGAGTCTCAATGCTTCCTTTATAACCTCCTTTAGTCTAGGAAACACTGATGCATCCTTTACCAAAGGAGACCAGATAAGGAGACCCACAATTCATTGCGACGACAACATTTACAGGGGCCCACTAATCTGAGCGTTCATGGAAACTCACTAAGATTGAAAAGGGATGCAGATTATGTAAATTACCAATGCAATAATATGTCTTGAACAACAGGAAAAAGGGATCAGAGACATGTTTAGCCACATTATGTTTTATTCAACATAATTCATATTAGTGAGTGGAAAGTGTGTGTGAGCAACCGTTCTCAATGTGACGTTCTTTTAGTTTCACTTTAGTTTCTCGTAGCCTGGTAGCCTCTTTTCCTTTGATTTACATTCAAACCTTGTGATATTTGAGATTATATCGGAAATCTGTAGTTTTTTTCACCACGGCGGACGTCATTAACCTTCGCCACCATCTGATTATTACATCACCTAGTTAAAGTGCGTCTGATTGTAGAAACAAACGTGATGGCTTTTCCCCAACTCCTTTAGGAAGTCTCCTAACACCTTTCCTTAACCCAGTGATGTCATCCACGGGGTTAAGGAAAAGTGGATAGGAAAGGAGATAGGAGGAAATATTGGAACGCAGCCCATGTCCCTGGCCTCCCTCCTGTGGACTATTTGGACTCTCCAGTTAAGCTAACATGAGAAAACAAATCAAACAAAGTAATTTATTTAGTCATTTACTTGTGGATGTGTTAAAAGTCCAGTATTATGCTATTTTTCACCCATCTCCAATTGTTCTAAGAACCACAACAACATAGTTTTTGAGGTTTATTTTCTCAAACTCACCTGTTTTTTTTTTTTTTGTTTTAGCCCTCTGAAAAATCACTTTCAAAGAGTTCCGAAAAACAAACTGTTTTTAGGGCCTTCATGCATATGCATAAGTAGGCGTAAACACACGCTGATCACAGCAGCAGCAGTAAATCATTAACAGTCTTTCTTCTCCTCCTCACCTCGTCTGACCACAGAAATAGTCCATTTAAGGTGATAATCATTTGTTTTGTCCAACCACTGCGTCGCATTGGGTCACAAACACATCAGGTCATCCCATAAAGGCGATACAAGGTGGTATAACGGCTACTAAAAATGGAACTGATTTTGAGCACTCTTCGGTTTATCTATATCCCGAATTATTTATATACTGAACATAAAGATATTAACTGTAATATCAACCTGCCTTTGCTATGTTTGTTTTACCTGTGAGGTAGTTTGTTTGTTTGTTTATTTATTTGAGCAACATAAAAAACACATTTCATGTACAATAAATAACACGTATTCAAAGGAGAAAGTGCTCATAAGAAGTAGGCAGAAGTTTTGTAGTGTGACCTTCTTCTGTAACTTTTTGAAGTGTTCAAATTTTGTACAGGCTTTGATATTTTCATTTAAGCTATATAAGTTTGAGAGGGAGGAGTTCACAGTCTTATAGGGTAGGAGGAGTCAGGATTGTCAGGAGGAGGAGTTTCCACGTTGTGACGTCACAACACGAGAAACATCCAACTGGCTCGTTTGGATCTGACTTTTTACAATATAATGGAATAACAAGAGAGGGAGGAAACAGAACTTTATGACCCTCTGAATGAGGCTAAAGGAATATATATCACTGTAGATAAACCATTAGAAAGTGATTTTTTTTATAATACTGTCCCTTTAAAACTAGGCCAAACAAATTGAGCTCTTGTGATCAAACTCCTGAACTACAATAAGGTGAAAGCGATGCTGACTGAATAACTGTCTCTTCATTTCCAGAACCGTAAGTCCAGAGCTGAAATCTTATGCGCTTGGAGTTCTCTTCCTGCTCCTCCGACTAATAGGTAACAAAGTCAAACCAAAAATTCCTTTGCCCTGTTGTGTTTGTGTTCTTGGTAGTTTTACTCATTGATGTGAATGTCAGACCAATTTTTCACCTCACCTGAAATAAGCTTCATCAGTCTGTCTGCCCACATGCAGCTGCTCCTCTTTTTGACCTTTGATTTGCACCCCTCCCTCCTCTGTTTGGCAGGTTTCATCCCTCCCCCTCTGATCTTTGGCATGGGAATCGACTCCACCTGTCTGTTCTGGAGCTCTGTCTGCGGTGGAAAAGGTGCCTGCATGCTCTACGACAACGTGGCCTACAGGCACCTTTACGTCAGCATCGCCATCGTCCTCAAGTCGTCAGCTTTCATCCTGTACGCCACCACTTGGCAGTGTCTGAGAAAGAACTACAGGAAATACATCAAGAACAGCGACGGGTACCTCACTCCCACCGAGATCTTTGCCTCTAATGTGACTCTGGACAATCTGGGCAAAGAACTCAGCCAGGATCCAGTCGACAGGACAAAGTTCGTTTACAACCTGGAGGACCAAGAACCGTGTGACAATATGGAGTCAGTTCTATAGTGGTGAAAGCAGCATTAATCAGAGCCCATCTTGATGTTTTCCTGATGTAGGGATGTACTTTTAGTCTTCAAAACATCACACAATTTGGAAACAGAAAAGCAGAGAGTAATCCAAAATATCAACCACAGTATTATGGTCTGCATTAATCATTTGTTTTACTATTGAGTTATTTAGGACCAGTTTGAAACCTTTTTTAGAAGCTGAATTGAAGGAAAATAGAGAAAACATTAGTGACGAGGTCATCACCTTTCATTGAGGGACGACTGCTCAACCAATCTCTGTACTGTGTGTGAAATGGTGGTGTTAGGGTGTTAAAGGCGGATACATTTTCCAACACTAATCTCCATGTCAGAGCCACAGATAATGTTTGTTATTTTGCTATTTGACGTTTAAGGACGTTGGCCCTCATTTATCAACCATTTATGTGTGAAAACAAACGTGAGTTCACATTGTGTCATACAACGTGGGATTTATCAAACATTCATATCTGACCAATCCCAGCGCTCCAATGATCGGGTGTTGATAAATTTGGCGGCTGAATTTGATTGTTATTAACATGTTACGCCCTTAAATATTCCTGGTTCTGAGGCCCCGCCCACTGAGGTCAAACAAACATTTGCAAAGAAAATAAACGTTTTGGAGATGAACATCAGCATCATCACAGCTGAGGTGAAGAAAAACAAAGATTTTCAGTAGTGTGAGAACTGTAATTTAAGGAGCTCATTTTAAACACGGGGGCAATGAACAACGTTTCTGTGTTTGAACAGACTCAGGCTGAGGTTTGAATGTAATTCTCAATAACTGAATGAAATACATGATATGTTACTCATCCACAGCCTAAAAGCGTAAATCTCTGCTATTTGATCAAGAAAATTATTTACATTTAGACGAGTCGGGCTGGGGAGCGTGAGCCTGTGCAACGTTTACTGAAGGAAAACCAAAAAAGTGAAGCTATCAGTCATAACATGGGCTTTTTAAATTAATTTTTCATTTTCATTTCTGTTTTTTTAATAATGCGTTTAGATCTGTTCTTTATATATATATATATATATATATATATATATATATATATATATATATTTATAGCTTTTTATACAACACAGATACACAGGATAGACAAGAACACCCAGCAGTATTACACAAAATGAAAAAAACGTGAGGCAAGGGGCACATCTAGATGTCCACAGTAAAAAGAATGTCAAAAAGAAACTGTCCCTTACTTAAACTTTCTGGGTCGAAAAAAAACACATATAGGTGAGAGTAAATCACAATCATCATGACAAATAAAGAAGAGTTTGTACATCATAAAATATAGACGGACAGACCATCAATGATCAAATTATTTAAGGTTTATGTAGCATTGTCTGAAAAGGTTTCCACACCTTAAGACTTCTGTTTGCTAAAACCAATCTGCTCCATCTTAGCAATGAGAGGCATTTTGCTGAGTCACCTTTTAAAGCATGGAGGTGCTGTAGACTTCCAGTTAAGTAACATTAATGTCTGAGCTGCAACCATGCCTGCATTGAGAGCCTGCTTTAAGTGGGAGGGGAAGGGCCTCGTCATGTCAGAGTTGCCAAATATTGTCAAGTTGAAGTCTGGCTGAATATTTGTTTCATATTGTTTGGAAAAAAAACAATTAAATACGTCACTCCAGAAATGACTTAGTACTGGACAATGCCAGAACAGGTGTGATAATGAACCTTATGCAGTATCACACCTATCACTGATTCATTAGTTTAGTTTTAGAATAATGCAGTCTATGAATAATGTTGAATTGAATTCATCTATATCTAGAGTTTATAAAACACACCCTCCTCCCACAGTTCATCTGACACTGGAGCACCTACCAGTAGTTCTTTAGCCCAAGCCTCCTTGAGATGACCTGCATTTAGATCTTTTCTGAAAGTGTTTGTACTTATGCTTAAATGACAGCTGAGGCTTCTTAATCCTTTATTTTCAGTCTCAGTCACTTTTTGCTGCTTCAGCACAAATCCACACACTCACGTTCGCATCATGGGATCAGACCAGACGTGAGATGTGATCGTAGCGTACGATCACGTCAGAATTGATTAACGCCGGAGTTTGGTTGAACGCACCTCGTATGCTCAGATCTGAACGGTTGATACATGAAGGCCAATAAGTGCAAAACAATGTGTTTGATTTTAGGGGCGCACTCACTCATGCTGACACAGAACAAATTCCCACCCACCAAAGTTGTTAGATTTCGGGGTTCATTACTTTCTTACCAAGCATTGACGTGAGAGCCTTAAGTGGACAGACAAAGAAGTCAGGTTGGTTTTGAGATCGTGCACCTTGCAGAAGTGATGCAGAGACTATACAGTGACAAATGAAAAGGTAAACAGTGAATATGATAAATCAGGCTCCCCCAAAGTACAGAGCAGGGCCACAACAAGTGAAGGCTGTGGGCGAGAGGGGGCCCTGGCGGCATTTACACAGAACACCATGCTTGTCAATGCAACGAGACCTATTGAATGTTCTGGGACAAAGCAAAGCATGATGCACCGTCTCCAGCCAGATTAAGTCTCATAGAAATGCATGGCGGTTATGCATGCATATTACAAAGTAGAAATTACAATCCATATGATAAAAGTGCAAAGAATCCAGGCCGTTGCAATGATTACCTTCACTTTTTAATTTACCTGGCCTCTAAATTCTGTTTATGAACACTGAAGAGCTTTTTAATGCATACTGCATTATGATGATGATGTTTTTGTTCCTTTTTTTTAAATCAACCCTTTACTTTTCTCAGAATCACTTACATTTAGGTGATTATTAAAATGACATTTTATTTAATCTATTTATTTATTTACTGTTTATGAAGAAGTTGGATTGTGAGTTGACATATCCAATTAGTGAACAAATAGTGTTTTTTCCTAACTTACTCTGTAAGTATCTATTATGTTTTGCATCAAAATTCTCCGCCTGCTGGTTTCATTTTGAAATGGGTGGAAACGTGGGCAGATATCAGTGGTCCAAGCTCCTCTGGCACCAGTCTCTGTGTGCAAAGTTCTCCATAAATGTGTACGTGTTCTTCCATTTTAAACTCCTTTTCTCCCACAGTCCAAAAACAAACGCGCTACTTTCTTTAAAGCCTCTGAATTGGATGAAGGAGTAAATGTTCTGTGTGTGTGTGTGTGTGTGTGTGTTATAGCTCTGTGATAGACTACCTACCCTGTACATTACTAACCAGGCATAGAAGATGAATGAATGAATAATATGTCTAGTAATAACTAGTCCTTAAGCTTGGTATCATAAACACTATTATTAGCATACATACTGTATGTAGGCTAGACAAACGGTTTTGTGTATCAATTACATCAGTGTTTCATTCTGAGGAGATCCTCTGTGTTTTTATGTCACTTTAATATGTTACTTGTCATTATTGTTACAAATTACAGGTTTCTGTAACTCTGGGTTAGAGCCTTAGCCTTTTGGTTAGCCTGTGGTTATGCTAATTCCTGCTAACAACTGGCCGTAGCATCAATGAGATAAGAAAGCAAAAGACACATTTTCGTATTCGAAAAGCTTCCAGTTTACGTCACAATCATGTTTTGTTGGGGAGGAGTTCTCGTATTTTTTAAACTAAAGATAATGTTTATTGTAAAAATGAATCTCAGAGGTTTATTAATGAGAATTACCATTTAATGGACCTACTTTAACCACAACGCCATTAAAAACAACATTCAGAGATATGCATACATAATTTAAGATGATTAACACTTAACAAATATAAAACAATTCCAGCACAGATTAGCTGCTAGTACGACTCTCTCAATGGCTGAACTGAAAGCTTAGCGTGAAAGTCCACAACCAGGGTTGGGGTCATTTACATTGTTCAGTTACAATTAAATTAAATTATATCTTATCCTCAGAAAGTCAACTACGATTACATTCTCAATTACTTAAGTTCCATTACAATGAAACACAATTTCTGAGCCTGATATAAATAACCTAAGAAAAGTCAACCTTCCTCTTGTGTTAGCTTTCTGTTAGCATTGCTTATGATAACGGGTCTTAAATCAGCTGTAAAATACACTAAAAACAAATACAGTATCTATCATCTCATCTATTGGTTACATTGTTAGGCTTCCTAATCAATGAAAATATGGGTTTTAACATTTTTTTAAATGGTAAAATGTGGGAAAGCTTGATATGAAACATATTTTAATAATTGTTAACTACATATGTGTAGAACTGTAACATGGTTCCCTAGTTTTGCCTTAAATTCTAAAATACAATTTTTATAGAATTTTCATGACAATTACAAAGTCAATTATTTAAAGTCATATACAATTATAACAGCAACAGATTCGTTGAATTCCCATTTCTATTATGATTACACCATAATTGTAATTAATTATCAATTTCACAACTATAATTGACCCCAACCCTGTCCACAACACTCTCCTCTCAAGCTGCCCAAACAGACGGCGTTTACCTTTTGTATTGTTACCCTGCAGTGAGTCCTAGTGTTGACAACTATGTACATAATAGTGCCATAGGCGTGCGAAGTGACACCATAGACGTGTTTCGTAACGTTCTGGTAAAATAACATTGTCTCCAAACGCTGTGTGTAGCCTGTCTGTGGTAATCCTCCACCTTCCTCGCACACATCGTGTCGCCAGAAACGTCTTGCCTATAGAATGTTGTACATGGGTCTAGGTAACAGTAATTTTAAGAATATAACAAGTGTTGATATTAAGGACTTTTTACTAGTGAGCGTTAGATTGGTATTTCTTTCTATTGGTCAAAATAAATAAAAGAAAACTGTTCCTTGACACTAATGTCACATTAGACTGTGACATTGTACAGTAAGCAAAGTAAAATGAGCCAAGCTTGTCTGATAGCACTCTCCTGCACCTGTGCCTGGAAGGTAAAGCTCTACTGTAATGGGAGCCAGTGCTGTGCCATAGTAACCTGTGCACTGATACATTCTGCACTTGCAAAGACGAAGCCAACATTTGTAAAGCGGGACCAAGGAACAACAGGACTGTTTCTTTTGCTCGTGAAGATTTTTTTTTTTGCCTTGTGATGAGAAAAATATCATAGCAGAATTTTTCCCATCAACTCTTGTCGCTCTCTTTTGAAGTACTTGCTTTATGCTAATGACAGGTTGATTTTTAATGTGGATTTAGTGACAGGAGTTGTGGCATGTGAAGCATTTATTGGCAGAGGAGTCGTCACTAGGGAAAAGTTTCTGTGAAAAGAGTTTTTGCTGCAATCACTTATTTCACAGACGACGGCAGGTAATGATTTTGTTGGGAACTCTTCATATGCAGATAGGTGGAGCTTGATTTCAGCCTTTCTGCAGCATGTTGCCTTTGATTTGAGTGAAAGACCTACAGACTTTTTTTCCAGTGATGTCTGCATATTTCATAGGATTCTCTTAGTGTGAGACCTTTAGAAAGCAAATGGAAAATGAAAGTATTGCTCATATTTTCAAAGAATCACTCAAGAGTTGTAGAAGTGCTATGTTGTTATTGTTGTTGTTTTCTTTGCCTTTTTTATTTTTAAAAAAAACTTTTTCTTTCCAATGATCTGAATTTATATTTCAAAGCTTTACGTTCTGTATATTTCTTAGAGAAGATTACATGATTGTATGTTTGTTGTAAATATATTAAATACTATTTTTGTTTTTAATATCACTTCATCTGCCTGTTTATTCTCAAAAGAGTTTTTCACGTGAACGAAACTTCACGGCTTACATGTGTTCTGAGATATTATCTCATTAGGTTTTTATTTTGTTTCTGTCAGAAATGGGCTTCCATATGTAGGCGTCGTAGGTAAAATAAATAAATAAATACAGAGCCGACCAGTTCCCGCTTAACTTTTATGTGTCTTTGAAGCTCCGCCCATTTCTCGTGAAGGGCTGTGGCGCTCCATGACAACCTTAACAACAGTGTTTGAACAACATCTCATCAGTGCTACAGGAGAACTCTGGAGAAAAGTTGTTTGTTGTTGTGAACGATGCCAGAGATTGTTGAGTCTGAAACACTGTAGGTTGATGATAACTTCATAACTTTTAATTCTGTCAAATATTGATGCATTCTTGCGTCCACTTTAAATCATTCATTCATTCAAATCATTACGGTCTGGAATTATGGCATCAGGATAATTTAAATGAAATTAATTAAAACTTAATCAATAAACCTGCTAAGATTCAGTAAACCATTGATCCCTGGGGGAAAATTAGGTGACATTAATGCTGTTCTGAATGTCATATAAATAATTAAAAAGGAGCTGTCAGAATAATCCATGTCAGTACAACTTATATATACCTTTTAATTGTAGCTTACTCGTTATTTTCAATTAAATTTAAAATTTTCAAATACTTTTTGTTTAATTATGGTTTTCTTTTTTTTGTATTAATTTCCTCACAGGAGTTAAAAACTAATATTTTCTGAAAAAATTCATTATTATTTCTAAAAAGCAATGGAATTTTAAAAAATGTATTTGGAAAACATGGAATTTGGAAAAAACAAAAAAAAAAAAACAACAGATTTTATAGGGCCCAACAAACAGGGATGGGCGATATTGACAAAATTTTATCCCGATAATTTATAGTATTTATCACGATTACGATAAAATATCATGATAAATAAAAACTATAAATAAAAAAATAAACAAAAGTTCACAACTTAGTGTAAACGGGTTCCTTACAAACACAAATAAATCTACATCAACATTAGACACATTTAAAAAAGGCTACAATAACTGCTGACTCACAGAGTTCATGAGCTGATATTTTATGGAATATATTTGTGCATGTGGGTTACGATTAGTGGTATTGTATGTAATTCATTTATTTCCTCACTTGAAATTAAATCATTAAAAAATAACGTTAGCACTTAGCTCAGTCTGTGTGTCGGTGTGTTAGCTTAGCATAGTTAGCTTTAGTTGAGTTTCCAGTTCATAAGCGTTGCTACTGGTTCATCTCTGTCCCCGTGTTTGTGGAACTTTGGGTGGATCTGACGGAGGAACTTGAATCGGTTCCCTTTGTTGGATGGTTATCTGGTTTCAACCAAGTAGAGCTCCATGATGTATCGCAGCATAGTAGCTTCTGGTTGCCGTGACGAACACCTCACACACACAGACGGCGGTGTGTGCGGGGGCGGTGCACACTGTGCAGGGCTTCCGCTACAGAGAATACTAAGTTGTTGACAACAAACAAGGCAGTTTTGGTTCGTGGAACACATTTTTTTTTGGCGCATTCTTTGCTAAATTGAGGGACAAATAGCCCGTGGCACTCGCTAATATCCGACATGGGAGTTTATCGTTTATATCGAGGGATGACATATTCTTACCGGTGAGAATGTTTTTGATGATAAATCATAAACGATAAAATATTGCACATCACTCATGAGTGATTACGCTCTGATGGTAATTAATTTACAGTCCGATGTGTGCAATTACTGTATGTGCTGTTCATTTGGTCCATACTAGATCACGCAGAGTAAAAAGCTTCTTTTTCAAACACTCTGACAAAAGAAGATAAATTGTGACGTCAGTGTAATCCGAATGTGCTTGTGCTTCACTGTGATCTAATTTCCTGTCATCTAAACCCTCCGGGCCGCCTCGTCATGCTGCAACAGCACTTGGAGATAATAGCTAGGTATATGGATTGACCGGTGAATCATCTTGTACCTCTGCTTCCAGGGAGCCACGCATGTGTTCGGGGCCAGGTTGCACGGTTGCTTTAGCGCGATCGCCCGAGCTCAGAGCACTCCTGTTTCTCGAGTGCAGTTGGGGTCTTGCTGGGGCCACGGTGCAGTGAAATGGAAAGCATGCCATTCCCTGTTCCGTTTGATGCCGAGTGACTGTGAGAGGTTGTGTCATGTTCCTTGGCTATTGACTCAATGGCTTGGGACTTCACGACAAAAGCCTGAACCCACGCGGGCTCTCTGCGTGCTGACAGAGAAATGTGTCTTCCACTTGTCTTCACATTGACCCGAGGACTCTGTTGGATTGACGTGTCCACATCCCCAAAGTCTCACCTCCTGAACCCAGAAATAACCTTTACACGACCCCGCCTGTCTCTCATGCTCTGTTAGCTTTAGGTCTGGCCGGCATCGCAACAATTCCTTGAACTTGTGGGTGTTTTTTTTTTTTTTTCCAATGAAGCCATGGGTTACCTGTCTATGGCAGTCAATGTATCCAGCTTCTGAAACACGGATGACATGGCTGCGAATTCAACCTTACATGCAGCATATTATTTACTGTCAGAGTGGGTTGAAAAGTCAAGGCACAGCGTAAGCACGGGCCATTAGATGCTACTCAAATGACAGCACCAAAAGCCAGACTTTCATTGCCTCTGCCCTCTGGTTCGTCCAGGAAAACACATCTCCATATGTTCTTCTTTTGCTGGACAAAAACTTCTGAAATTCAGACTTTGTACATAAACAGTAAATGATGTCTATGCAAAGGAACATCCTGTATATCTGACTAATGTCTTGCCTTTTGACATAACCCTGACAGCTGGCCTGATTTATTTCAAGGTCCCCTGCTTTGTTTGAAAAAAATCTCTGACTCAGTGACAAAGGCCCAATTAGATCTATACCTTACATGCAGAAAAGGTCCATATACATCACAGGCTGTGAATTGCAAATTCAGTAGTAGGCTGTCCTTGCTGTTCTCTTCTCTAATCTAATAATGTGATCCATCATTTTAGCAGTGACTGCTCTACAGCCCGGGCATGAAGAAGAATCCCACAGAGAATTAGCATCAAGATGTTTGCATATCTAGATGTACGATCTGAAGAAACTGGGTAAGGTATATTAAAAAAAAAGGAAAAACGTGAGAAACCTATCAGTTGTAAACCTACATATCTGCACTTGACCTTTTTGGCCAACAAATAAATTCCTTATGCAAAACCTCATCAGTCAGATTTAATTACAAAAAGATAATCCAACAACAATAGTTGCCACAGAGTGGTGGCGCTGTTGGTTGAGCGATTGTCCTCTTGGAGTATCATCCATTACACTGATGAGCTCGCTGCCGCAGAGCTGTGACAGCACAACCACACGATGAGCGAGACAGCCAACTGCCACTATTTGTTCCACGAAAGCATTCATCACACTAATTACCCATGGTGCCAAGCAGCTCTAGTAGCCCAGAGAAGCTTTGGCGGCTTGTTTGGAGACCTAGTTGAGGTGGGGGAAAAAAAAACCTCAGATGAGTCTAAACAGGAGGGTTGTCCTCTTTTTCAGTCTCTGTCTCGAGCACATAATTAACTCAACCATGCAGCAAGTTGACAAATTGGAATGATGAATCTGGTCTCTATGAATAGATGCAAAAATATGGCCAATCAATATACTGTACTGGACTCTCAGTCTTAGGAAATGTGTCACTGTGCAGGTCTAAAAGTTGCCTATGAAGACTTGTCAATGACATTTAGTCTTTAATAGGAAAAGGTGAGAGGGGGGGTTAGTGCTGTGGTCTTAATGAAGGCAACACATTTCAGTGGTGAGATGGGAGGGTTTTCACCAGCGCTGTAGGGGCCCCACAACGTTGTAATTTTGATCCTCTACGGAGCGATGGCGCCCTCTACGCTCCGTTTTCAGCAACGTAGGGGGATTTTCTGTTGTTTCTTTTCCCTTTTTTAATCGGTACCGTCGTAATAATTGTTGAACTCGTGGACACAAAAGAGACTTCCAGGCGTTCACGGGTTGTTTAAACTCTCTTTTTAATCTGCATAACCCAGAAACACACACACCATTGGCACCGTCTATTTAATACGGGTGATTTGCTCGAATGCTCCCGTCTTTACCTGAGGACCCCTGTCTCCACTTAGCTGCCCCCGATGCTGCCTGTATGCACCATGCACTATAAACAGTGCTTCAACCAGATGTAGCGTGTAGCGCACATGAAGCTGCTCGTTATGTTTATAACTCACAAGGAATCATTTTACATGCGCACGGATGTGAATACCGTTTGTTTGAAACACGTTCGGGCTTAAAGAGACATCGGTCGGACAGGCCGGGTCTTCTTTTACTGTGTGTGTGTGTGTGTGTACTGCAGGTCCCACATAATACCTCATTTAAATTTGAAAATCGCATCTTGAAACCAGTCTTTTGAATAAAATGTTATCTCTTGTCAATGCAGTTTGTGTGAGTATTTATTAGTGGAGGAAACAAAAGAGGAGACATATATATATATACATTCATATGTATTCATATATATTCATATATACATACATATATATCAGTGACGTGCCGTGACCACTAGGGTTGGGTAGGCACGTTGCAAATCGAGACCACCAATGACAATTTCATATGTTTCTGCTGGTGTTGATTCAATTCAAATCAACTTTATTTGTATAAAGCAATTTCCAACAAAATCATCTCAATGTGCTTATCAAAATATAAAATCCATAATAAGAAAGAAAAAACCCAACAAGATCCACATGAACAAGCATTTAGCCATCTAACAAAATCAACATCATAAACACCATTAAAGAAACATAAACAATTATTTATTATAGCCTCCATACTCTCCCAACAAGATTTATCTCATGACACGGCAGCACATCTGTTGTTTGTGTTGGAAACAGAAACACAGAGAAAATGACAACAACAACTCAGAACAGCCTCAGTGAGGAGCATTCACAAAGTCAATCCTTCCTTCTGTTCCATTCACTGTAGAAAGTATGAAACATTTTCTGACCTTACCTTTGCTGAAGGTCTGGTAGCTCAGGTGTTGGTCTCCTATCTTTTAAAAGCTGTAGTTTTTCCTCAAAAAAAAGTTTCTCTATCGTCTCTAGCGCTGTCATCCTGACTGTAGTGTTATCCCGCCCACTCGCTAGAGCGAGAGAGAACGTAGCAGCAGCGGTCACATGGGATCAATTCACTAATGCACTGTGAACTTACGTATAGTATTTAGCATAGCACGATTACGTCCAAAGGCAGCGTAGAGAGCTGCCTTTGGATGTAAATGGTTTTCATCTTCGGGAACTGACTGCGCATGCGCAAACACGTAAAAACACGCTATGGGAACAGAGGCAGAGCAGCCGTGTGCTTTTGGGAGGGGGCGTGGCCTCCTCCTGCCTTACAGCAGAGTGAGACTGCAGCCGTTCCAGGAAATAGAGCTGTTAATTAATTTGGGCTATGAAATGCACAAAATGCTGACACTTTCAAACTTATAGGTACTGTAGGCTATTGGAAATGGAAGAATAAATAATTTATATTATGTTATAATTAAAACAAATAATCAAAATATCAATTCACCCTTGGGTAGGCACTGCCTACCTTGCCTACCCTGACTGCACGTCACTGATATATATATACACCACATGAGTAACTCTACAACTACATTCATCATCACCTTCCCCAATTCAACAAATGACTTTTGGCTGGAGTAAGGCTTCATCATGTCTTTTAATGACACAATGTCACAAAACCCAATGGACCGTACCTACAGTATGTAGCCCTCATTATCTCACACATCACAAGCTGCTCCTTGTAACTGCTCATTAAAAGATTCTAAACACAGACACTTTCAGAAACAACTGAAGCCCACAGGTTATAGCCAGAGGTGAATGTAATGGATTACAAACACTCATATTATTGTAACTGAGTTGCTTTTATGGGTACTTTTTTGACTATATTTCTAAGTCAGCAATTTTACTTGTACTTAAGTACGTTCTAGTAGAAGTAAAATAATTCATTACATTTCTACACCCAATCGTTACTGAGTAAATTACTATTTTTGTTTTAAAAAGATCAACGGACATTGTGAAACAACAAAAAATGAAATGACCAGACAACAATCAAATGCATCACATCATAGTCAACCAATCAGATAAACATTATGCAGTCGCCAAAACAGCATTTAATGTTGGTTGTTTTCTCAGTTTAAGAGTTCATAAATGTAGTTATACTTAGAGCTTCATAATTTGTTTTATTTAGTATTGAATTAATTTGTGTTACATCATCTAACAAAGAATTTTACATTTTGACAAATGTTCTATTTTTATAAAGATGCCTTAGCGTAAAAAAAAAATCAAGTTCCAATTGTGCTAAGTCTGGTCTTTTCTTCCTCTTTAAGTTTATAGATGAGATGTTTACTGTATGCAAGGGAACCTTGGGAAGATTTATTACCAACAATAAATGTGGGGGATCAAAGTAACTTCAGTACTATTCAACTGAGCTACTTTTTACTTGTACTTGATTATTTTATGTATGACCAACTCGTACTTGTACTTGAGTGCAATTTCAATCAAGTTATTACTGCATGAGTAGAAGATATCAGGACAGACACATGGCACTTTGCAATAGTGACATTTATTCCATTAAATACTTAAACTTGTAAACATTAGTGTTTATTGCTTTGTCAATTGGCTCCGCTATTTAAGCTACTAAGCTAATTATTGTGATGATGGTTTAGCTGAAAGGCTAATGTTAGCCTAACTGCACAATAGGCATAAAAAAAAGCCCTGATTGAAAATTGTTATTCACAAAGCTGTTGTAAATTCACTTTAGAAAATGTATAAAAAAAATTAAGTTATGCTCAAATAAAATAACAACAAAAAAAACAAATAAATTAAAAGAATTAGGTGTAAGCCCAATTTATATCATAGTTTAGTAAAGAGGCTCAATCTAAGATGGACTACTATTCTCCCTCCTGGGCAATAACGTTATTCTTGGGACAGATGAGTTCTAGGCTGAGCAAGGTAAAAGTTTAAATAGGGTTTGGTATAAATCATAACCATGATTCAAACTATGTGCACATAACTGGGGAGAACTTTGTCAAAACCTTATCATTGCACCAATCTTTATCATTATATAATAAAGTCCACCGAAGAATAATACTGCAGTGGCCTGAAGAAGTGAGACGTGAACTTTGTGGGTCAATGAAAAGTAAGAGCTGGTCCTGTGGTGACAAGTGAATCAGTGGCACAAGAATACTAATCTAACTGACCAAGTATGATTGCTCTTTGCTCGGGATCTGACCCCATGATTATCTGCCCTACAGTCTGTGTCACAACTGCCAAGGTTAAGAGCCAAGACTATCTAAAGGCTGCCTTTACATTATTATGAACACCCTGAATTCAGTTCTGTAATGTAATGGAATCTGATAACTTTAGCTTTATTTTGTATTTTCAGTTCGGAGTCTTTACAAATACATTTAACAATACAAAATTACAAGCTGATGCTAGGTGTACAGTCACTTTAATATTAACTAATAATATACTGTACATACTGTAACACAACCACTTAGTGTGATCCTTTTTTTTTTGCATTTTAAATTGTAATGAAATGATTTCCATACACTACAGTGGATCAAGAGCTCTTTCAAAAAGGAAGTTATTCAAGCTAGCTTTAATTAATAGAACATACATTTCATTTTTATATTAATTATTATAGCACAATGCTGTTGTCTCAATTTTTACAGCACTCAACTTAAATAATGCAGACCATAGAAAAGTTTCTTCTCATTTATGGAGGTTCTTTTGAATAATTCCTGACAGTGAAACACAGCACACAGTGAGCGTATTCAGAGAAACCCTACACCATATGTGTCAGCTCTGCCCTTCTTTGTTTGATTGGACCACTAAGGTGTTTTCACATAGGAAAAATCACAGGGGAAACATCAATGGTTGGCTAAAATGTCAAAAATATTTAGTTGCATATGTTTGTTACTGAATACTTTGCCCATTATTATTTGTTTTCAAAGGAAAGTCCCTTACTTGTCAATTTTTGATGCTATTTGTATTATTATTTTAATTGGACGGATAACCCAGCCCTTTCCATTCAGAGTTTTCACTGCTGATTATGTAACTACTCGGCAGAACTTATTTTGTTGAAGTTAGTAATAAAGTGAAATCTGCAACTCAGCCTACAAACTTGTCTAGTCTTTGCTGAAACAGGAAGAACAAAAAATGGCTGATTACTTAATCTAACAAAAGTGTTCCGTAGCAAAAGTAATGAGGGTTTCACCAACCTCCTACTCAATGATCATTAGCTGTGTTTCCATTACTCTTGGAAATGCACAAAATCTAAATAACGCAACTGGTAATGTAAACACATGAATTTAAAAAAAACACTCAAATATTGCTCAAAGGTTTTTACGCTTTCATGAGAAGGTTTTTCAGGCGTTTCAATATTGAAATGTGTCACAAAAGCACTTTTTCCGCAAATATACATCACAGAATGTGAGGCACCTGGTCACATGACGCATGTTACGTGCAAACAGAAGAGGAGACCTAGACATTTATTAGCATTAGACTTTAAAATTATTACTGCCACATTAGACGTGAAACAACAAAGGAATGCAGAGTGTTAGTGTTATAAGGAGGTTCTGAGTGTCCATCTTTCAGAGATTTCACAGGAGTTACAAGGCTCCTCCCCAAAACAATGTTCAATGGAAATACGTTCAAAGCGCAATTATACTTTGTCGACATTTAGAAATATCGCTTTTATTTTGGGAAAATCTGTAATGGAAACAGTTACTGACTCAAAAGTCACCGATGTGCTACAAATGTAGGGTAATACACCCAACTTGTCCCATACCTTCCTACCAGTCAACAACTAAAGTTTTCCTCTTCAAACGTCTTCATTATCAGAGTCAGAAGGGTACGGGAAGAAACAGTTTCTTAGTATGGCCGCCTCCGGCCACGGCAGAGGAGCTCAATCAGCAGCTCCCGTCAGGCAGCTTCAATCCCTCGTTTGATTTGAGCTGCACTTCAAGACAGGGAGGCAATAGAGAGAAAAAATAAAAAGAGCTTTGCAGGTCTGTTGGGCTGTGTCTGCATGTAACAGTAGGCTCACCAACTCCAATTGTTCATCTACTGTAGTTTTCTCGTTAAAGTTCATGTTAGTATTTATACCATCTAGCCTAGGGTGACCAGACGTCCAGATTTACCCAGGACAGTCCCGGTTTTCAGAGTTACGTCCCGTATCTCGGTCGATTTCCCCCAAAACCATTGATTTGTCTCGGTTTTTCACAAGTTCAATCCCATTTGTCTCGTTTATTAATAAATAAACGTCTGTTGCCGCCGACAGAAAAGACCCTGAAAGCAGCAGCGCATTTTGCTTAAAAAACTTGATCTCTGTGAACTGTGAGCTGTCAATCGCAACCGTTGCCATGGTAGCGCTTGCAAGATAAACCAATTAAAAAGCTTAAAAGTCAACTCAATGCTGATTGGTCAATGGAATTGACAATCTTACAAACTGTTTGCTGCCATTCATACTTTCTCCTTCAACATGCCAAAAAGAGAAACAAGTTTTTTTTTTTTTTCATTGTTAAACTATTTTATGTTAACTTTTTTCTCTTTTTCTTTTTCACTGGTGAACATTTTAAATTTGGCTAAGCCGTTGCAATAATACATTTAATCCAATAGGAAGAAAAAAGAAATGTAATATGTGCGACCTTTTTTAATTACAAATAAAAGCATACCGCAAATAGTTTCTTTTGAAAATCTGTCATATTCTTTGGTTAAATTACTGTCCTGGTTTTGAGTTTTAAAAATCTGGTCCCCCTAATCTAGCCTAGTGCAGCTCACACAGCATATGAATGACTAACATTGCTGTTGACTACCTGAAAATATCTTTTTGTGCCCTCCTTGTAATCTGCAAAATAATATATGTATTTCTCTTGCTGTATATTTAGGTAATGCATGAATTTTCAGAACAATTTGCAGTTGTGCTTCTACAAACTGTCCTTAAGCCTGGATTTTAATTGTCGATTTTGGGTGATTTTTAATGATCTTAACTAAATTTAAATTTAAATTTTTGAGAAATATGTCTTACTAAATAAAGCCTTACCTCTGATTTTGGGTGATTTTTTTTATTTTTTTCATTTTTTGTGTCTTAAGGCTTTCTTAGCCCATTTTAAGTATGTATTAGCTCATTTTTAATTTTTTTTTTTTTTTAATTTTGAAAAATATGCCTTACTAAAGCCCAGAGATGTTCACAAGTCTTTTTTTGCAAGTCCAAGTCAAGTCTCAAGTCTCTAAAAAATAAGTCTTATGCCTTCTGTCATTTGCTGCTATCTGGTCTCCTATACTGCACAGCTATATGTAAGAAATTAAAAGCATTGACTGTATTATTATCACTCCTTCATCTATTAGCATACAGTATCAGTACTGATTAGCTGTTTGTTATGTGATCACTTTAAACAAGCTATTGCATTGATTCGTGTACTGCAGACTTTGCAGTCAGCGCTCCTTTTGTTGGTACCGTCCAGTTTGAAGTTGTTGTAACCAAATGTGATGACAAATGGTAGCAATGCAGGTGTGCCAAGGTCATCAGCCGAGGTACTAGTGCGTGAGCCGCACACTCCATGCATTGTGGTTACCATGGTTACCATGAAAAAAAGGGGAGGGAATCACATTAAGTTCGTCAGACGTTTCAGAGTTAATACGCCAAACATAATGATTGTTTGTCAAGTGTCTTTACAACGTCATGGCTTCCCTTCACTTAAAAAAGGAAGAACTTGACCAGACTCAGGATTTCACTTGTTCTTATTTTTATTCTTTCCAGTGACAAGAAAGGTGAAAAACCTTTGAACACAAACACAATGCAAATAAGGTAAGTACAAATAAACACAATTTCAGCTAAGCACATTTAATTAGGTTAAAATATATTTTAAACTATTATTTTTTTAGTAAATCAATGCAGGTAGTAATCTGTAAAATTAGGCTTTAACCAAACAGAAAACTAGGTCTACATTTATAACCTGAAACCTTTTTCCTTATGTTTATATCAATTATAGATAATACAATTTAAATGTAACAATTTCTCAACAGAAATACTTTTATATTATATTATTTCCATACAAACATTAAATATTTTCACTCTGAATTTTATTAAAGAGAAATGTACTATATTTTAAATACTAACTTATTTTAGCATTTATATACATAAACAAGGTTTTAAGCAAATTTTAAACTATTTTCCTCTTCTCATATAAACAACTTAATTAACTCATCAAAACAATGATGAGATCACATTTTAACAGTCTAGTCCTTATGAGCTCACCAGTAGCCCTTTTGGTTTCAGCCCTTTTCCGTGCGTATTGTGCAGTGCACGTTCCTGGTGTTCTCAGCTCTGTTGCGTACAGCCAAAGACTAGGGCGCTGCTTTTCCCCTACGTTTATAGGGTGACTTTCTTATCAGTGCGATTTCACTCACATGTGGAGGCACTATGAGCATGCTGGCATGCGCTTGGAGAGGCACATGCACCCAGCACTACGTGCTTGGAGATCGCCGCAACATTGTTCACGAGTCTCAAAACACAAGTCCGAGTCGAGTCTGAAGTCTGTGTGCGCGACTTAAGTGTGACTTGAGTCTGAGACTCAAACGCGGGTCCTAAAAGCTTGTCTCACTGCTTTCCCCAGCCCGTGATCTCTCTACCCCACCCTTTGCCAAGCTCTCAGTTGTAGCTCATTAGCTCCTCTATTTTAGTGTGCTGTTGCGTGAGAGTGTTAGTTGGTCAGTCCTGTCTCACAGTCTACTGTCCAAGTCATTGCCAACTTTCAGTCAGTACAGCTTAGTTTGTGTTAATTCATCTTTTATTGTCAGTAATCTCTGAATGCTGCTTTGTCTGCATTCTGCTAGCACACCCTAATTTAGTTATACAGGTCTGCTCAAAGATTTTTGTATCTACATTGTAAATAAATCACAGTGGCCACAGTTACATGATGTTTTTAAATTCGGAATTAGTTATTCTGAATTAAATCATTCAGAAATAAAGTGTTCTGCTTTGTGTTAAAATGGAAATGCAATTCCGAATTGAGGGTTTACATGGAAAACAGGTTTTTCAGATTTATTAAATTCCGCTTTAGATCTGAGGGTTGGGAAGGGTTCTGGTTGGCAGGGGGCGAACGTGACATATTTACTTCTATTGGGAAAAACACACAAATCTTTTCTTGTCGGCTACAACACAGAAGACCACATATGACAACTGTGTTCACTTTCATTTCGATTGTAGTTTTGAAGCAGCAGCTGGACAATAAAACACAGTTTCACTTTGGTCAGCTGAGCAGGAGAAGGAGATAGGAACTAATCACTAGTAAATAAAGCCCAGTAAATAAAGCCCAGTAAAACTCCAGAAAACAATAACCAGGAATCAATATTTGCTGCCTGGTAAAGATAGTAGCTCTAACAACAGGTACAATGATAAACTGCGAATGCATTTACTCCGTCTCCGTGTCTTAGTATCACTCGTCTGGTGAAGCCTGTTCCGTTTGTCGATCTCCTTGTGTGTGTAATAAGTCTATAAGTCTGTGTGAATGTCTGCATGTTTATGCTTCCATCCATCCACTCTTTTCATTATATCGACTGTATGTCTTCTAAGGCTCTTATCAAAAAAATTGTCTCGGCTCTACTACGGGCTGCCATTGTGGATTATATTGCCACTGTGCATCATCGCGACAGGACGAGCATGCGCAGAACGACAGGAATTAACTTAAAGCGGAATTAAAACGTTTACAAGATAGAGGAATATTTTCATTCAGAATTAAAATCGGAATAAACCAACCACCTAATTCGGATTTAGGTTTAATTCGGAATACATTTGCATTAGGAATTAAGGGGCGGTTTCACAAAGATCTGAAATAAAGGGTGGTGATCCAGATGCTTCCCTAAATCCTTTAGTGACGCAGTTTCTTCACCTGTTGCACGAAATTCACTAAGATTGCAGCAATCATTAGTGCACAAGCAGAACTGGTGCAGACCGCCCTTTGCTCGTTGAATGTGGAGACGTCAGTGCGCACAAGCACACTGACATTTGAGTACGTTAAATTTGAGGCAGATGGACTTCTCTTTCTGCTGCAAAAACATTTAATAGTGTAAAAAACTAAGGGCTCTATTCTCCCATGCGCATAAGTCAAAACAGCCTGTTTTTTGCTGCGCGCTATTCTCCCCCTGTACTTAGTCAGTCGCTACGCGCCTCCATCCCAGTTACACACTGTGGGTGGAGCGGCCCATTCAAATCTGGCCTTACGCGCATTCTCCCGTCTGCTTAAGTTTTTTTTCCTCTTACGCGCTTCTAACCCTGAAACAAGTGCAGCGTACCAATAAGGTGAAACATTATATTGCACTAGAAGTACGAATTTCATTACATTTTAAGCCACATAGACTCATAATAATGCAGAAGAGACTCCCGGAAAGATTCTATCCAAAGCGACACCGTCACGCTGTCACAGGGTTGGGGACACAAGCACGCCAAAGGATTGACCATCAGAGTTACTAATATGTTCACATTTACCAGTTCTAGACGGAACAAAATGTGTTACATTTCATTATATATCACCCGCGCTGCTGACTCCTTCTTCTGGAAGGTGTGTGTGTGTGTGTGTGTGCCGTGGAGCGCGCCTCGGCTGCTGCTGCTGCTCGTTAACTGACAGACGTCAGACTGATGTCCAAATATTTATCATTTTCACAGATTTCAGTGACATTTACAAGCGTTTGGAAAACATGTTCTGTGATTTATAGAAAGGCCCAAAAATAATGACATCATGCCCCAGTCCACCTCCTTTGCTTCAGACCGCCTTCCTTCACAAACTGCGCGCTGTTTGGTCTACTTAAAGTTACGCATCTAATCTGCTGATTCTGGCCTTACATCAACACGACACAAGACACGACACACCCTCTGCACCTTTCTTACACACACACACACACACACACACACACACACACACACAACTGGAGTCTTTTTTCCATCTCCGCTGTGTTTTATGTCAACTGCATGTGCTTAAAGGAGACAAATAATGCATTTAAGTCCTTCCTTTTTTACATATAAATCATACAGTTGTGGTCTATATAAAGCGGAACTGCAATGCTTGGGTCTGAATTCCTCATTATTATAGCTCCACCCCTTTTCTACCCTTTTCTGATGTGCTTCTGAGAGCAACTTGTTTTGGTGCAGCCTCTTTAAATGGAAATGAGACACTTCATACCCCGCCCCCTCTCCAGATTGCAGAGGTGACACTAGGTTCAACTCCACCCTGTTCGGCCATTTTTGTAGTTTGGGAGAAGAGATATGATTATTTAGCGGCGCAGAAAATGTTTATTCACACGTTATTTACAAAATGTCAACAACAGAAGACTTGTCCATCCAGCCTTACATGTTCGAGCCAGAGTCGGACCCGGCGGAGCGAGATGAAAATGAAGATGATGAACCTGCAGAACCCTAACAAGTGAGCTCACAAGCACCGAGCTAACGCTAGCGCCACGCTAACGTCACGAAATGCATTTTGCTACAGTCTTTTCGGAGACAAAAACGGCAAAATGAAATGACTAATGAAAACTTTAGACTTAAGTTAAATCACGTAGGCCATATCATCAAGGATCTAAAACGAGCACACAGTGCTAACATATGAAGACGGTGCAACTACTAATGCTAACAAAACAATGACAGGGACGTCTTATCATCACACTTTTTAGCGTTATTTACAGCTTACCGAAGTGCTCTGTTCGTCATCTCCAAAGATAGAAGGAATTGAACCCTCAATCAGACAAAGTCTTTGGCAAATCCTTCTTTATACTGGCGGAGGTTGATGAAGCAGTCATCATTGAAGTGCTTCACACACACAAAAATGACCTTATCCACAGATGTGGGTACATTTCTGTGAAAAATAAAACTCAACCAGGCACTTTGAAAAGGTTCTGATGCTGGGAGACGGTGTAACGAAGCGTGTGGGTTACTACATCCAACAACCGAACATTTTGATTTATCCTCTTGTAACTTTGGCATCCTTGAGCTTGGACTACAAAATAAAAGGGAGAAATAAAAATGGCGGATTGCTCGAAGTGTTGGGCCTGGAGTCGATGTCCTAATTTGGCAGTTCCGCTGCAAATACTGTGACGTTATTGTTCAAAAAACGTAATAGAGAATAGAAAAATCGAAACAGCTTGAAAAATATGACCAAAACAGAATATAAAGATATCAACGGAGCACCTGAAGAGACTAATTTTAACTTTTATGTACTTCTAAACACTCTAAATATACAACAAATTGCATTTAAGGGCTAAAAAAGTGGATTTAGCATGATATGTACCCTTTAAACAGTCACCGCAAACAGTTCCAGATTTCATGAATCGCATTGCGTCCCCTGCGTGAATTTTTTTGCATTTCCTCCTCCCATATTTTTGCTCCCTAGATCCGCCTCCTATGCATATTCATTAGAGGGAAATGCGCTAAATGGAATGAGGACGCATTCTGATGCACTGAGGACGCGCAGTCCTGATTCCCTGGGTTTTGTACTCCTTATTAACGCATGAAGTGACATTTGCACACAGTTTAATGCCACTAAACCTTTTGTGAATCCACCCCTAAGTCTTTACAATGACAGTTTAAAGAGGATTTAACTTTTATTCTGAATTAAAGGGGAAATAAAGCTCACATGTAAACCCAGCTATTGTGACTGCAAGTACAGAGCAACCAGAAATGGTATCAGCAAATTCAGTAGAGGGTGCTGTGTGGGGCCAGCAGGAGCCAGTCATGCTGTAGATCAGGGGTAGCATTTCTGAACTGTTTAAATGTCAGGAGGAAATGAAAGCGTCATTAGAGATGCAAATTAACACTGAATTCTCTGGGCAACCATCCATGCCGGCTGCTTCTGCCAGGCAGACGGACTTCTCTCCCACACGGTCTCACTCTGCTGACCACAGTGCATCATCGACACCCTGCCACCAGCTTTCTACACCAGTTCCATTTTCAGGGGAATCCGAAGACTGTCAGTCTTTCTTAGTACCGTGCCAGTTGCACCTTGAGTTTCAGCCAAACTTATTTCCCACTGACAGATCCGGAGTGGCTTCCATGATTTAGCAACTGTCAGGCAGAGCCGCCACCTGGGCAGCTGCAGAGTGGGAAACAAATCTTTTCCCACTCTTTCTTCTAAAGGAATAAATCTCAATCATATCATGCTGGTCCTAAAGAAACTACTGCAAAATTAATTATTTGTCAAAGCTTGGAAATGTGCCTTCATGTATCCTCTCTCACCTGTCGGAATGGAGATGGATCTGGAGATGGTTATAGTGGTAGGTGGAGGGTTCCCATCCAAAGGACAGGAAGCAGTTGCAGGGCTTCCTCGGGTTTGCTAATAACACCCTAGTTTAGTTGCTGCCCGACTACATGCTCTGACATCTACACTGGTTCCATTAGCTGGGAGTGGGAGACAGCTGAGCAATCATTTCCCTGCCTTAAAAAAATATTTACCTCTGCTCCCCATCTCCAGCTCCATGACCCTGAGTGGCAGTTCCAGTAGGTCTGGGTGGATGCCTCGGATGTTGGGGTGGGGCTGTAAGAGAAGATTGCCCAAGATGGAAAGGTTCACCCTTGTGCATACTTGTCCGACGCCGAATGGCACGTTTCCATTGGTGGTATCGGCTCTACAGGGCTTTCACACTCGCTTTTGCTATATCTTGATAGAGCAATAATCTCTGCCTTCACGCCAATTCACGTCTGAGCATTCTGCCAGTACACTTTCATTCAACTCTACAGGTTTGCTCAAAGATTTATCTGCTAAATAAACCACACTGAACTTTGCATTTCAGTCCTGACATTGTGCCTGGCACAAACTACAAAATATGTTGGTGGTTCAACAGCCTGAAGCTGCTACTCATCAGCTTTAGACCCCTGCTGGCATAAAGCTGACAGTCCAAGTCATGGGTAAGCTAAAAAACCTCCTAATAATTTGCAAACGAAAACAAATGGATAAATTCCTAAAACAGGATAGAAAGCTCAAAGGGCCATAGGTCTATCAATGAATACCAAACAAAGTAATGCCGACATTGCCTGGGAATGGCAACTGTAAGGTGTATAAATGTAACTGGATGATTCTCCTATGGAAAGTAAAAGTAAGTGTAAGTTCATGATTTGGATAAAATTGTAATGCACATAATTTAATTGATAAACAAAAGCACTCAGAGAAAACATTCACCAAGCACCAAATATCCTCTTTTCCAAATATTGGCAGTTATCTGGATCATTGATCTTGATCATGATATCATGATCATTCACACTTTTTCTTCTAAGGTCCATAAAATAACACATGGTGTGCCTCAATTTTAGGCCCTTTTTTATTTCATCTATATACGCTCCCTCTTGGCGATGTCATCAGGAGTCACGGAGTGAACTTCCACAGTAATGACAATACACAGCTGTACATCTCCGTGTCTCCTGATGACACCAGTCCAATGGATGCTCTTTTGAACTGTATTTTTTATATCAAAACTGAAGTTTTAGTTCTCGGTCCTGAGACCCAAAGAGAGAAACTTTTACCTAAACTTCTAACAGCATCTTTGACTCCCTAAACACAGGTTAAAATCATGGGCATTATCTTAGACTCTGAGCTCACTTTTGTTCCTCACAAAATTAGTTTCTTTCATTTGAAGAATATAGCTGACTCCGCCCCATTCTCTCTCAGGCCAACACAGAAATGCTAATGCATGCTTTTATCACTAGTATGATTGACTACTGTAATACCCTGCTTTCTGGTCTTCCCAAAAAGACTATTTCAAGTTTACAAGTATTACAGAATTCAGCAGCACGTGTCCTGACAAAGACCAGGAGGCGGGAACACAGCACACCCATTTTAAAATCGCTGCATTGGCTCCCCTTGTGTTTCAGGATAGATTAATCAGTAAGGTTCTCTTACTGATTTTTAAATGTCTTAATGGTCTTGGGCCCTCTTATCTTTCAGAACTACTTTTACCTACTTTTACCAAAGGCCAGCGTCCTCCGGCGCTGGCCTTTTAATAATCCCCAAAGTCAGGACACGTACACATAGTGAGGCGCTGTTCCAGTTTTACGGCCCCCGTCTGTGGAGCAGTCTGCCGGTGAACCTCAGGACTGCAGAGAATGTTCATTTTTTTAAGAAAAATACAGTTTGGGCATGTGTATGAAACCCAAATAGCACTTTTATGATGTTTAAAGCACAGAAAAGTCAATTTAGTCAATCTGTTAAGCTAACATGAGCTAAATTGACTTTTCTGTGCTTTCAACATCATAAAAGTGTTATTAGTTAGAGCTTCATACACATGACCAAAGTGTTTTTTTCACTGATTCCCTAAATTGTTAGTTAGAGGGTGATTTGCTCCTTTCTTACTGCAGGGCGAGTCCAAACACCCCGCACCAATTTCATGACGCGTTCCAACTTTGATGACGAATTTGACACGGCACTGAGCCGGAGAAGCCGCGCCTCCAGGAAGCTCTCTGCGTGAATGACATGTAAACAGACACACTCACGAAGGTGAGCATGTCAGCGTTCTTCACGCAGTGCGATGTATGTATTTTCTACAGTCTATGTATGTACCAGCGAACGCCCCGCCCCCACGCTCTGTCTCGTGTTTATAAAGCAGCATGAGCTCAACTACGGAGTGGGTGGGAGGAGGGCGGGCCGTCCTCTGGCCCTACGTCACCGTGCGGGGAGGAGGAAGTCAGTGGCTCGTCTCTAGACACGCCCACTCTTGAATATGCATAAGTTTGTGTAGAGTTGCTCAGAAAGGTACTTTTCAGAGGCTAAAACTCTGGAAAACAGGCAAGTTTGGGAAAATAAACTATGTTTTTGGTGAAAATATTACCTCCTTGGCAATGGTAAGAAAATTCTCTCAATGACAGCTCAACTACATGTTTAACTATAAATGAATTTGCTAAACAACTCATGAGGAATCATTTGTCATTCATCTGAAAAGGAGAATACAGAAGGGATGAGCTGTGACATATAGTCATGGGAGGCAGAGCTTCACCTGTCATCATGTCATGTAAAATAATACAATGAAAAGAGAAAGGTAATTTATCCACTTGACTGCACTATACATTTTTTTCTGTATATTTTCAATGGTTTAATGGTCATAATCGCAAAATGTTTGCATTGTTTAAATCCATTGAAAAAGAGTGGTGGGAGGCAGAGACCAGTGGTGTCTCACCTGTGACGTCACTCAGTCACACACTAATCACTAATGTGGAGCAGCCATCAGCACATCATGTCCGTTGCTTTATTTCTGTCTATTACTGGTTTACTGCACATGCTGACATTCCACAGTCAGTATATGTAATGGATGTGTGTGACATGTTCAGTCTTTCTGGTCGGTTGCATCGTCCATAAATGTGTAAATGTACATTGTATTGTTGAAACTTATGGAATGGATTCAAGCAAAATCAAAAGCTTTTCAAATAAATGCATGTTTCAATTAACGTCAAAATTTACATATAAGTAGAATCTGAATGCTTATTGTAAATTATATTTAAACTCATACTCATACCAATATATGCAACAATATTTTCTTGCAATAGCAGGACAAGATAGTAAAAGTATAAGGAAATGACTGCTCCTTATTTACAAAATTACAAATACAAAAGGATATTAAATTTTTTTTTAAAAATTAGCATATTTAAGCTTTGTTGGAATATAATTTATTCTTATTCCAGCGTGTTCGTTGAATAGGAAAGATCACAGTTCAAATCCTTACTTGACCTTTTATTTGACCTGTTGTGCAGGAAGTAGTTCAATACCAGATCTCGGGCTCAACCACACCCTAAGAAAAATGCCTAGAACAGAGTCTTGAGCAAAATCAAAACTTCATGTGCAGGGCTAATTCATGCTTTCCACTCACGTCATCCGTTTATCAGTTATTGTGCTCTTGTGTAACCTGACTCCAATAACTGATACGAGCCGTTATAATCTTTTCAACATGTTATTCAACATCACAATTTTACAAATGACATCTCAAGTAATTCAGAAAGTGAGTTTTTAACTGTTTACACAAAGATTTCAATAATGCCATATATGGTATTGACCTTGACCATTCCAGGGAGAAAAGTGAGTGGCTTCAATAGCTCAGAGTGGAAAATTACAATAAAATGTTGAAACAGGACATGTTTACCTGCTGCACTTGACTTTGCCTTAAGCAATGGTTTTAGCAATGATTATATGGTTAGATCAACACCCAATTGATTATTTAAAACCTTAGCTTCTATTGGTTTCTTAAATGTGTACAGTGCATATGGGGATGAGTCTTAAGTTCTTATTGTGAATTGAAGCCAACTTGTGTTATCTAAACTATGTCACGCTTTTGTCACAGTAGTTGTTTTTCTGCTCAACACAAGGATCTAAAAAAAAATATTTTATTTTCTGTATTCTTATCTTTAGGGTGAGGAAACGTGTCTAGTGATACTGTGGGCAATGTAAACACTTATTACTCTTTGTATTTATAGAGACAGATTTCTCTCTAATTAAGGGGAAAAAAACTTTAGCTCTATTTGTAGTGGTTAGCACATCTGCTCCAGAGCTAGAAGGTCCAGGGTTCAAGCCCTGGGGTGGACATGGGGGTCCATTCTGTGGGGTAGGACCTCTGAAAAACAGTGCTTTTTCCAGCACATTCCACAGAAGTCTAATTGGATTAAGATCAAGGGGAACATGTGCCAAGTAAAAACCACCAGTAACCAGTCCTGTAGCACTGTTATATGGTGCTGATGAGTAGAACCCTGCTGAAACAATACTAAAAACATTACATTTAAAGTTCAGTCTTTAACATTATCTGGGTAAATGAAGCGTGATCAAATAATGATATAAAGGAGGAAATAATAATATAAAGTGGGGAAAATCCTCCAGAGAACCTGTTGGTGCAGATACTAGCACAGCTAAATGCAAATGCCCAACATCACTACCAAAGACTGATGTAAGGACTTTTAAATAAAATAACTTGACAAAACCTCTAATCAGAGTTGGGGTTAATTACAATTATGACATAATTACAATTTTAATTGTAACTGGAAAAATCTGTTGCTGTTGTAATCATAACTGAATTGTAACTGAGTTCAGATAATTGACTTTTTAATTGTAATTGGCATAGAAATTGTTTAGAACAGTCTTTTACAATTTAATTAAATGCAAAACTGGAGAACCACATTATGGTTCTATGGCTTACACATATGTAATTAACAATTATTAAAATATGTTTAATATCAAGTGTGCCTGTCACTTCTCATGCGGATCAATATACCATTTTAAAAAAATATACAAAATGACTCCAGAATCACACTGCAATGGCAACAAAAAACAATAACTACACAAAAAATGCACAAAAAGAAAACAGATAGAAAAATACACATAATGACTCCAAAAAACATACATTACATAAAAAAACACACCAAACAAAAAAAATATAAAAATGAGTAAAAAAAACAAACACATTTATCATGTTCATGTCCCATAGAATTAAACCAGGGAAAATGCACACAGTATTTTACTTTGCACCTGCAAATATACCCCTTTATAACACTACAGAGTACAGCGTATGTACATCTCTTTGTACATCCAACCTTCAAACACATAGTCATTTAAGCCCCCACTATATGTATACATACTTCCGACGGGCACTGTACGAGTTTAATTAAATGCAAAACTGGGTACACGTTATAGTTCTATGGCTTACACATAGTGTATGTAATTAAGAATTATATGTTTAATATCAAGTTTGCCTGTCACTTCTCATGAGGATCAATATGCCGTTTAAAAAAATATAAATGTATATTTACACTGACGCCCACACAGAACAATATTTTTCATTGATTAGGAAGCCTAACAAGGTAACCAGGAGATGAGAAACAAATCAGATGATAGATAAAGATTTTTTGTGTATTTTACAGCTGATTTAAGACATGGGTCAAACTGACCCGTTAGCATTAGAGATGCTAACAGAAAGCTAGCACAAGAGGAAGGTGAAGTTTTAAGGATTTATTTAATAAGGCTCAGTAATTGGGATTAATGGTAACTGAACTTTAGTAATTGAAAATGTAATTGACCCCAACCTTAACTCTAATATTATATGTGATTTAGTTTTTGATAGAACCCTTAAAGAGTTTTAAAATCACTTCTGATAAGATTGAAACCACTCGGAATATGATGATAAACAATGTGTTTTAACTGTTGTAATGATTCACAGCTAATCCATCTTATCTGTTGACTCGGCTTTTTAAATGTTACCGAAGCAACTGTAGAAAAATGATATAAACTCACAGGTGATGTTGGAGGGTGGTTGTGTTGGGAAAGTTCACTTTCTATCTGAAATAGATCAAAGTTCAGTTCACAAATTTGAGTTCATAACCTCTTATTTTTACTTAGTTCCAAAAATAAACTAGTTCATGGCACTTTTCTTTTTTGAATATGTTGCTGTGAGCTATTTTCCTTAGAATACTGGTATTTTCCCATTGTTGCCACCCATTTAGTTCACGGTAGTAGCATCTGCAGCTTTCACTCCTACAGCATACACTGTAAACCTGGAAAAGTTCAGAACAACCGATTAACTGAAAGTTTTTGAGTAAGTAATGTAATATCTGACTTTTCATCTACTTTAAAACTTAAATGAGCAGACGTGACAACTATAGCGCGACAAGCTCCCTAAATGGAGCCGGCAGAGGAGAATGGTATGTAGTACAGTACAGACTTAGTCTTAAAACCTCTTCTTGTTGTGGTTTCAACAAAATATCCAGGTCTTTTAAAATGGAGCAGAGCATATCTCCAAATGCTTTCTCCGTGGCGGGCGCCATGTTTGTTTTGACACTGCTTGGCGCAGGAAATAAGATGTTATTTCTATACGGCTCTGATTGGCTCTGTTTCTTTCAAACCGAGGAAGTGAGCAGAAACAGCAGCATTACTATACCCACGTTCTTTTCAGAACACATCAAATCTTAATTTCTGTCAGGACATTAAAACAATTTCAACCAAAAATTAAAAAGTGTATCTGGAGAAAATAGCCTACCCTAGCTTTAACCGAACCACTAGGAACAAGTGTATCATGTTTTCCCTGCAGTCTGTGCCTTCTCCTCGCCCTCCGCTCTCTTTTCTGTTTCAGGTGTCTGGATGCTGGAGCTGGCGGTTCCTGATCAATGGCTCACGGATCAACTAGTCTGGGACACCCGGGTGGACAATCCTTCTTATCCTACTCTGTTTGCCCTTCTGTTCACTAAACCCAACCAGTCGAAGCGAATGGCTGCCACCTCTGAACCTGGTTCTAACGGAGTTTTCTTCCTATAAAAAGTGGGAGTTTTTTCTTCCCACTGTCGCTAAATGCTTGCTCATGTGGATCTTGTTGGGTTCTTTCTTTCTCGCTATAGATTCTATATTTTGTTAAGTGCTTTGAGATGACTTTGTTGTAATTTGCGCTATATAAATAAAGTTGAGTTGAAACTGAATAGATGACATACCCACGCTGTTAGACAATGGGGAGCGACGTAGCAATGTGGCAGCCATCTTACCTGAGACAGCCAGCCCCGCTCATTACATCGACGTCAACAGTGCATGTACTATTTAAATAACCATAACTTGCTCAATTTTCAACCAATTTTCAAATGCAAGCGGCAATTTCAACATGTACAAGCATCCTATGTCATACCTACGTATAATAAGGTTTGTCATAAGGTAAACTGTTTGTAAATGTATCAATATTTCATCAAAAATGTCCGAAGGTCAGTTGTCTGAGGTAAGATGGCCGCCGTTGAGTTACGCTGGCAAACCCTGCTAGCATCATCTAGTGTTTATATATAATGTATATATGCTTTAGTCAGCGGCATTTCCTGTTTTTGCCTCTGGCCACGTCACTCGTGAAGTGGGCCATTAAGGGGTCTGATTGGCTACACAATACATATTAGCCATCAACACTGAAGCTTCTAGATTCAGCTCCACACACACACACACACACACACACACACACACACACACACGCACGCACACACACACACACACACACACACACACACAGACAGAGAGAGAGAAAAGGACTTCTCTTTGATTTTACTTCGGTTTTATAAAAAATCAAGGAGCCATTCTATTCAATTGTTTCAGTGAGCTTTAAGAGCTCTCTACGCTTTTTGTTTTTATACAATATTTTTTAAAAAAAAACGCTTAAACCTTTTGAACCAAGATTTGTAGTTTATTCTACTGTCTTCTAGGTCTTTTTTCCATCAGTGTAAAAAACAAAAAACAAATAAACAGTATACTGTATTCAGTCTATCTCAGGTGTGTTGTTCTAAATGTTGACACCAAAATTATTATTTATTTATTTTTTTTTCAGCAAATTAATATTGGTTCTAAATATTGGTTATCGGTTTCCTTGATTACTAATAATCAGTGTCAATATCGGCCTAAAACAACACATATCGGTTGATCCAATGCTTTAGGCCTGGATTATGGATTTTAATTCTTCATCTTTTAAAGAATAATTGTCTGTTCCTCCATGGTATGCAACGTGGACGCTTTGCCACTTTAATGTGAGCGCGCACGCAGCCAGGTTGGAATCACAGGCTTATGTTAATGTGCTAATAACCAGCTGTTCTGAAATTGAGAATGTTTTGAAGCCCACTAGATGAAAGATAACCTGGATATATTTACAAGCTTCGTAGTACAGGCCCTGAATGTAACAAGCAACTGTATGTGTCACTCACTGGTACAGTGGTGCATTCGCTCCTGTACCATGAATATAAAACAAATATTAGAAAGCTTGTCTGGACGCTGACTTGCAGCCTCTGCTAAAGTGCTGTATGAGGACACATTCACTGCATCATCTGAGACAGGATGCAGTGTATTTTTGATCACACACCCATTAATCTCTTTACCGTAATGATCTTAAACCACACCCACCATTTACTCTGAAAGGCTAGAGTAAAGCTGCATTCCCTTTGAAAGTAATGATTTACCACCTTAATATGATTTTGATGCCAAGCCACCACTCATCACCTGGATAACTGGAGACATTGTACACATTATTTTTATTTCATTTATTTATTTTCACATATGGTGTCTGTGTAAATACTATATACCTTATGTATATATATATTTATATGTCTGCATGTATTTGTTGGGGGTGGAGCCTTATCTTAACAGCAGCCAGGATGTACAAACTTGTATGATGCATTCATGTTATGCTGTTAAAAATAAAATAAAGAAAAAAAGGTAACTACATTTAATAAACAGTGAAAGAATACAATAAAGTGGTGATTTACATGGTTCTGTGAACCTCTCTCCAACCGTGTTGGAGTGTATTGGAGAGGGCGTTAAGAGAGAGGTCATTTAGGTTAGAGAGGGACCGGAGAGGGTCCCATTCCTCTCTCAAACACTCCCTCTATGTCTGCTTCTTCCCTTGTGTGTTTGCTCCTGTACTCCTTCTGGCTTTTGTCTTGCAGGTCCGTGGGATCCTCAGTGTGGAGTTACAGAGTCTCAGCGGCTCTGTCTCCACCCTTTCCTCTGCACACACCCAACACAGCATAACGTGGATGGCTGTTCATCATAGGAATGGGATCCACACAAGGTTCCTGCTGCTTAACAGAAGGTTTTCCTTGCCGCCATGATGAATTCATGTTGGGTGTGGGATACATATGTATGTGTATATACGTATATATGCATATGTGTGTATCCATAAAATGAAGAGTCCGTCCTTAAGACTGCTCTACTGTAAAGTGCCTTGAGATACCATTGGTTATGATTTGGCGCTATACAAATAAAGATTGATTGATAAAGATTGATTGATTGATTCCCCATACTTTTCTATTCATATTCACTTTATTATGGCTTTATACAGTATTCAGCTTTAATATGACTTCAATTTTCTTTCCTTTAAAAGGTAACAGCACAACGTTTCATTTATTGTGCGTATGATTTTGAACAGTTAATCCCAGGTGACATCCTGGTGGTTTTACTATCACTATAACTCTTCGTCATATTCTTTGGCTGTGTTATAAAAGTCATACTAAAGTACTACTTATACTAAGTTTGACATAAAAATTAGTATGTAGTGCATTCACATTAGATAGTATAAAAAGATTAGGTATGCGAGGAATACCTGGATGTACACTATATCAGGACATTTTTTAAGTGTGAACGGTGGGCACACTAGTCGTACTCATCTGTCCCATGATGCATTGCGAGCGGAACGTAAAATCGTCCTGTGACCAGCTTCAAGCTAAAAATCAAACATCCACTTTTCAAAAGAAAAGCTATTAGTTTTCAACACTTTAGTAATTAGAGCTCTTGTTTTGAAGGTAACCGGTAGCTTCGTCAGTAGTAAATGTTGGACAATATGGAATCTCTGAAATGTTGGAATGAAATGTGTTTCCATCGCTTTTATGGATGAACTGAACACATGTTGATATTATACTTGGTCACTTTCTCGCTTAAAATGTTTTCAGAACTTTCAAAAGTGGAGAATCAGCAGAAATATTTAGCCTCAGTGTGCTTCAGGTTTTTGTCGTTGTAGGTTTGAAATGCATCTTGGGAAACTTGGAAGTATACTTCAGTGGGAACGGTCACCATCCTAATTATACTTATAGTATACAGCAGACATACTCATTAGGGCTGGGCAATATATCTTGAGTCAAGATTTATATCGTATATCGCCAATTTGAGAAAAAATATTGAGATATGAGTTTTGGTCCATAGGCCCTAACATTCATTGAGTGTGTAGTATACAGTATAGTACATTAGTGTTCCATTTCAAACACAGCCTTTGTCAACACTTTGTCTCTATTACAGTAACTCATTTTCAGCAGTACAAATCAAAAGACCACCAGGTAAAGGTAAAGGTATGGTTAAAAGCGAAGAGGGGGTGGAGTTCATCTGAAAATATTCAACTCTGTGATTAATATTGACTAGAATGGATTTGTAACTAAAGTGAGCAGGGAAGGCGGAGTCAGAAGAAAACAACAGAGAGCGGCCTCATCCCGATTCCATGTGGTAAACGCTTTAGCCTTGACCTTCCACTGTTGATTGCTATTGGACATCAGCCATGTGTTTTTGTTAGCAGGCAGAGCTTAGCTTGTTTTGTGTGTGTGCGAGTGGTTGCTGGATGATTGCAACTCTGGCCGTCTGGAAGGACATGACAGCATACGCAGCCTTGGGACTAGTGCAGTATGAGTCAACAAGGAAGTGGCTGTATGGACAATTTCATGCAGCAATGATTTTCTATCAAAGGCCTCCAAAGACACCAGACCCATTTGAGCAGAACAAATAAAAAGTCACGGACAAGTCATTGTAACATTAGCATGGCACTCTTCAATAGGGGACTTTAATGTAAACAGTGATGTAACAATTAATGCTGTGAAGAGATTAGAAAAATTGTGTGATTAATTAATTATGCTCTGTATTTAATTAATCTAATTAATCTCTTTTTTAATCGCACCTAAAAATTGCTGATAAACGCCCTCAACTTTTTAACAAGTTTGAACAGATGCAGGCGTAACCATTTACAAAATCCATCCATCTTCATACCCGCTTATTCCCGTTTATCAGGGTCGCGGGGGTCTGCCGGTGCCAATCCCCGGCTCTCATAGGGCGCTGGGCGGGGATACACCCTGGACAGGGCGACAGTTCATCACAGGGCAACACAGACAGACAACCACTCACTCTCATTCACTCCTATGTGCAATTTAGAGACTCCAATCAACCTTACAGTCATGTTTTTGGATTGTGGGAGGAAGCCGGAGTACCCGGAGGCACGGGGAGAACATGCAAACTCCACACAGAAAGGACCCAAGTGTCCACCCCAGGGCTTGAACCCAGGACCTTCTTGCTGTGAGGCGGACGTGCTAACCACTAATCCACCGTGCGCCCCTACAAAATAATATATTAGAAATATAATAGAAAATACAAATGAAATAAAACGTCATATGTAGTGCTATAAGTTAGCATATCATAAACAGTAAGAACACTTTTCTGACACCGAACTTGTTACTTTTTCTCTCCTTCAAATAATATTTATCCAGTGAGCTTGTTCATTTGTCAGTCACAGCAGCATGTAGTAGTTAGCACTGTTCGAATGTCCGCACTAACTGTCCATTCTAGCTGCTACATCTTTAGCATTGAGGTGGTAGCAAAGGCTGCAAAGCTCCGGTAAGAAGGCAAAATCTTTCTTGTACAATTTGCACACAACTAGGCTTTAGTTTTCCATCCAAAGCCAAAAATTATTGCTGAGAAGCTCCACAGTCTCTTGTCTTGTACTGTAGTCTGTTCATCAGTATTATGGGTACACCGGGAACCAAGGGCGGACTGGCGTACGGGGACAACAGGGATTTCCCCGGTGGGCCGCTGGGTCGGGCCATGAGAAAGAGTAAAAGAAAGGGGGAATAAACATACCTGTCAGTGTCAAGTATCCCGTTTTAGCCGGGAAACTCCCGTATTTTACCCCTCTTTCTCGCCATCGTCCCGTATTAGTATTTTCCCATAAATATCCCGTATTTTAATGTAATAATAATTAAAAGATAAATAAATAAAAATACTCCTCTGCCTTACTAAACTGAATGCTATCAGTAGCCTCGCAAAGACTGCCACCATTTAGGCTGTTTTATAATGTAAGAATTAGGGCTGGGCAATATATCGAGATTCAAGAGGTATCGAGTTTTCTATTTTGACATATATCGAAATACTTGTTTTAGGAGATATTGCTTTTACTTCTCAGAACAAAATGTAAAGCTCAGTTAGATGGATTACTGAGTGCATTCTAACCCAGACCTTCCCCATAACAAGCCACACTACAGAACTCACTCACACGTGCTGTCGCTTACAGGTGAAAAAGCCAAAAGTGGCATATATTGTGCAGCTGTTTGGTAATAAATGTGCCTGTTTGGCATTTTGCATCGGTAAATTTAAGAATTGTCTTTCTAGTCAGACTTCATTTGAAATAAAATCATCAAGATTTATATCGTATATCATAATTTTGAGAAAATATATTGAGATCCATATCCCCCAACCATAGTAGGAATGTTCAGAGCATTTCAATGTCAACAAAGGTAAACCTACCAGATTCTAATCACATAATTGTATTTAGTAAGTGGTTGACAAGTGCCTACTTTAGATTTCCTGTACACTTGTCTTAAAACATAAGGGATAGTGGAGCTTGTTGGGGGGGGTGGGTCAGCAAAATGTTATAGTATCAATCATCTGTTTGTATTAATATCTACTACATGCTGTAAAATCACTTTCCTGCTGTAAATATTTTACTGTATGCCACTTAAGGGACATGAAACTTGTGTTGCCAGCTGGCTGGCTGGCTCTGCACATCCCACAGGAAGTGGGCCGGTCTGTCAATCACTCCACTTTCACCACCCAGTCCACCCCTGCGGGGAACTCTTGAATGAGAAAGGTTCCGCGCTGTTTGGAGTGCTATTTTTTAGCGCGTTACTTTTTCCTGTAATTAATTAACCGCAATTAATGCGTTAAAGTGACAGCAATAGTAACAACGCTCTCAAATTAAAATGAAGCATGTTACAAATACAAGTGAAAACAATACGTAACAAAATAGTTCTAATCGTGAATGAGCAAATTATCCTCACCTGAGTTCTGAAGTTCTTATTTGGCTCAAGTACCCCTTTCCGTGTACTTTTGAATCCATGTACCCCCTTTGTCCGACTAACACATTTTGATCAGAATATATGAAACAACTATAGACCATAATGATGGAATTAATTAGTTATAACACACATTTTAAATAATCTTATTTTGTAAATAAGTGGAATGAAGCCATATTTAGGCTTCCTGAATAGATTTATTTCTCTAGTTTTCATTATTTCCGGTCATCTCCTGCCTGATGTGGGACCAAGACGGACCTTTAATTTTGTGGAATTTTGTGTATTTTCTTGTTGTCTGTCCTCGTTTGTTGGTACTAAGTTATTCTATCTCTGTGTAGGATTTTTTGGTGTGGTTTGGTTGTTTCTCTGTTATTTTTGTGTATTTTGTAGTGATCTTCTCTCATTTAGTGTTGTCTTTTGTGTGTTGCTGGTGATAGTAATGTCTTGTCATTTGTCTGTTTTTTTTTATTATTCAGTATATTTTTCTTTTTTTGGGGGCATTTTTGTTGTAGTTTCCTGAGTTGCTGGTAATATTTAGTATTATTATCATTTTTAACAATTTTTTTTATAAAACCCCCATATTATTAATGCTTTTGTTTCTTAATTTTCCTCTCTCTCTCAAGCACCCCCTGTAGTGCCATTGTGTACCCCCATTTGAGAAACACTGTCTTAGACTGCTATGGTTACACAAATTCTGTTTGAAACAATACACAAACAACAAAACAATTGTGAAACCACTAAGGGTGTCTCAATCTGTTATTGATATCATACTTTGGTCAGATATCAGCAAAAAAAAACAAAAAAAAATACTGGTAAGCTACCAAGTCTATTCAAGACAGCACCTCTATCCACAATATTTCTTTTTTTATTGATGATTTATTGTTAATAATTGATCATTTTTATTAATTCATTGTATTTAATTGTGGAATATTTCTATGTTTATGGTTAAAATGTATGTAACCCATTGGTTATTAATAAAATGGGTCAGTTTTTCTCATACCTACTGTTTCTGACTATTGTTTTTTTTGTTTCAGTAATATCACTTGATCAAACATTTATAACATTTCACATTACAAAATAAAATACTGTAATACAAGTATCTAGGATTTGTGATGATATTGTATCAGAAAAACAGAGGTGACAATAATGGATTACAAGTACTCATGTTACTGTAACTGAATTGCTTCTATGGGTATTTCTACATCAATAACTTTACTTGTACTTAAGTACGTTTTAAAAGGTGTAAAATGAATATTTGCAGTTCTACACCCAACCGTTACTGAGTAAATTATTATTTTTTGTTTCAAAACAATCAACGGACATTGTGAAACATCAACCGACCAATCAGGTGAAACGTAATGGACGCCGCCAAAACAGCCTCAAAAGGAGGCTGTTTTCTCAGTTTTCAAGTGCATAAATGTAACTATACTTAGAGCCTGAGAATGTTTTTTCTATTTTGAATTAAATTTATTGGTGTTATTTTATTTTTCTAAATAATAGTACATTTTGAAAAACCTTTCATCTTATACAGATTAAATCAACTTCCCTTCCAATCATGCAAGATTTCGTCTCTTCCTATTTAAGTTTATATACATGGAATGTTTACTGTAGTAACTAGTAACTTTTACTTTGAGTACTATTTAATTGAGGTACTTTTTAGTTGCACTTGAGTATTTCATGTATGAATAGCTGTTTCCATTACCCTTGGAAATGTACAAAATCTAAATAGTGCAGTAAAAACTGGAAATGGAAACACCTGAATCTCTAAAAAAAAACACTCAAATACTACCAAAAATATTTTACACTTTCATGAGGAGGTATTTCAGGTGTTTCTATATTGAAATGTGTTGTAAAAGCTATGGAAACACTTTTTCCGCAAATACACGTCACAGAACGTGACGTACCTGGTCACATGACCACTTCTCTGAGAAAACATGACGTGGTACGTGTGGACAGAAGAGGAGACCGGGACATTTCTGAGCGTTATACAATACTTAAAAATTATTACTGCCACATTAGACTTGAAACAACAAAGGAATACGGAGTGTTATAAGGAGTTTTGGGGCATCCATCTTCCTGCAGCGAAGTCTCGTGGGATGAGATTTCATGGAAGTTACGAGGCTCCAAACAACCTTCAAAGGAAACACGTTCAAAGCGCAATTATACTTTGTCGATATTTATAGATATCGCTTTTATTTTGCAAAAATTTGTAATGGAAACCCAGCTACTTACTTATACTTGTACGAATACAATTTCAATCAAGTAGTAGTACTTCTACTTGAGTAGAATATATCAGTACTATTTACACCTCTGCAGATCGATATCCATATCGGCCAATACTCAAGTTAGCAATATCTGTATTGTATCTGAAGTGAAAAAGACATCCCTAGCAACCATAAATAAACCTTGAATACCCACTGCAAAACCCCAACAAAGAATGCCCACAAAAGTCCATATACACACTGAGACTTCACACACATTGTGGTCGAGTGTGTCGTGTAATGGCAAGAGTTTAACAGCAAGGCCTGAAAGCCTGTATTGTGTTCTTTGCAAGACTCTTTAACACACTTGCTGCAAGAAGCACTTTCAAAAAAAACCATTGAGGAAAATAATGTCTTAAAGTCTTTAATCTGGTTTTTACTGGGTTGCTTGGTGGGCTAAAGTTTAGTAATGATGCCTCTTAGCTAGAGTGTGCTTCTATAGTCCTTAATAGTACACTTTGTTATTCAAAGAAGATTCTCCCTAGCCAGAGGACTGAGCTTCTTTTTAGCTGTGAGTGGAGGCCTCGGCACTTGCTGCCTCTACAGCTTCTGTTGCATTGTTGGCAGAAGCACATCCTGTAGTGGAGGCAGGGGAACGCCTTCTCTGATGTTCAAGTCTTTATAAGTGACATTTTGTAAACACATTTATCACTTTTGACACAGGCCAATTTAAATAGTGCACAGACAGATGTAACTACATTTGGTATTGGGAGCATCATTTTGTATAGCGTTAAGGTTAATTCCCAGATAACACGCATATATGTCTCGCCGATGTCGGTTCAGATCGCGCATAAGCATTCTACTCCTAATGCGTCATTTTGTCTGTTCTTCCCCCCAAATTGGTGATACCACTTGTAAAATTGTAGAACTGTAAAATGTCACTTCCACGAAGCAGTTTTTGTGCTTGGGCTCTTTTGGGTATGCTGCTGAAAATACATTTATGATCATGAACTGTGTGTCTTTTTATTTTGTCCACACATAATAAGCTATTTAGTGGTAGTATTTTTTTTTGTGATATTGCCATATTCCTATCAGATTTAAGTAAATACTCGACAATGGATATGGAGATATTTATAGTAATTGAATGATCCGAGCTAAATAAAGGTTCATATAAGCTGTAGAGAGGCCACGCTGAGCATCTTTAATCCATCGTCCAAACATTGGCCAAACACCGATGTCTCCGTGACGTCTGCCCAATGAGCAAACGCTCTCCATAATACGTCTCGCCGATGCAACTTCATTCATCGTGCCGATGTCGGCGAGATGTATGTGTGCTATCGGGGTTTGTTGGTCAATCAGTTCACAGTGAAAGGTGAACTATTCGATCAAATTCTCTATTTGAGATCTACAGTATGCTTCTGGAAGGCCTGTTAAGCATCTCTTTTACTTTATTACCATATTAAAGCTGCACTATGTAGAATACCTTTCTCTGTTCCATTTCAAAACCGAAACAGAAACATAACCTCCCTTACCGGTGTCTTTGTGAACGCTCTTAGTGACTTTTGTTGGAGAATTTTCTGATGTTTTAGAGCAGCGGCTACTGTCGCCACCTCGTCCCCGCCAGAAAGCTCACAGAGGCGGCTGCTCTGAGCAGAGTGACAAGCATCAATCTGCATCCAGACTGTAAAATGAATTCACCTTGAATAAGCATGTCTTAGGTTTACACGCAATTTATCCCATCTGTTATCACTCTCCCTCTGAAACCTGTACCCTGCGCAGTCACGGGAATCCGCGAGGACGCAAAGCAGTCCGTTCCTCCCGAGTATGTTTGTGCCTTTAAACTGTTGCTTCTCCACCTTAGTCTACCTTTTTCTGCTTCATTTGCCGTGTCTGTTGTGTCTAACGCCATGATGGAGACTTCTGCTGGAACGTCCGCCATTACACTTGATATATGAACACTCTTAACTTCAGTCGAGCAGCCAATAGTAATGCCTAAAACAGCCCATGGAGAACACGTGTTTGTAGAAAGACCTCTGATTGGCTGCCATCTAGCGTCACACTCCTGTATTTCTAAAGCTCATTTACAGCCAGGAGAAGGAGAAGAGATTCACTGTCCACTCAGAACACTTTGGATTACAATATGATCAAAGATGTGAGTGAATTTTTGACCAAATGATGCCAAAAAAACGTACATACTGCAGCTTTAAATATTACTCCATCATGGTATGTCATTTTCACCATTCTGTTCTCTTTGGTTTCTCAGTCTGAAGATAATAGTTTGTGACCAAGAGTTCCTGATCCATTAAACCTGCCATATGTTAATTGATACTTGTTTATTGTTGTTTATTTTCTCTTTGAGTCTTTACAAATCCCAACAGATGTAGGCAGATATTTGTCACTTCTGAGCTAGAGACTAACTGAGGTTTCTCATTGAATGTTTTTCCCTAACCACAAGTATAAATGTTGAATGCTTGCCAAACTTTTCTCATTCACCAACAACAATGAATGAATAGGGTTCAAATATTCTCACATCAACTGATTGTTTGATTTTTTTTTTCTTTCTTTCTTTGGTGATGTATGCGAAATCCACCTGTACATCTGGAGACTATGTGTCCATATATTGAGAAGTGTCAAACAAAACTGCCAATTACTACCAGGGTCAGGGTTTGTGTGTGCATGCTTGCTGATTTTTTTGTTTAAACTTTTCTCCTTTCTCCTTATGAATTTGTTTTATGAATTTTCAAATATTATCAATTTCCCTTATATTAAAGCAGACATAGGCAACAGGTGAACCAGGGGCCACATGTGGCCCGTGGTCTAATTTTGTGCATCCCCCATAACAAATCCCCAAAATTTGTATTTCAAGAAATTGGAAGGAAGAAAAGCCCAACATATAATAATAATTAATAATAATAATAATTATAATAATTCCCAAAACACACAAATCAATAGCAAAATGCCTAAAGAACACGCACATACACACACAAAAATAATAAAAAAACACACAAAATGACAACAAAGACAGACACAACAACCACTTAAACAAACAAAATGACAACAAAAACACAAAAAACAACAACACGTTTCAAAATAGCTCCAAAGATACACAAACTGTCAACAAAATTACACAAAATGACAGAAAATTATAGCAAACAACAAAAACACACAAAATGTCTCGAAAAACCCTCAAAATTACTGAAAACTAACAAAACCACAAAGAGAAAAAAATGCTGACATAAGCGTTGATAATGTGGCCCTCGGATCACATACAATGACATTTTTGTGGCCCCTCGCTGTGATAGTTGCCTATCCCTGTATTAAAGCATGATCAAATTTAATCTTCTGGTAGATTTATACCATGCACTTTTATGATGATGATTTTGTATTGAATCTTTGTGCACTTGAATGTTGTTGGGAGGGGCATGTGCAATTCCATTGTAGTTGTGCAATGACAATAAAATGATTCTATTCTATTCTGTTTTGCCCTTTAGAGCAGTGGTTTTCACACCTTTTTGGCTCGAGTACCCCCTTTCTCTTACTTTTGAATCCAGATAGACAACAACATTTTGCTCAAAATACTATGAAAAAACAACTATAGAGCATAATGATGGAATGAATGAGTGATAACACACATTTTAAAGAATATCATGTTGTAAATAAGTGGAATGAAACAGTATTTAGTTTTTATCACGTTCTGTCGTCTCCCGCCTGATGTGGAACCAAGACTGACCTTTGTATTTTCAGTTCTTGTTCTAATCCAGATCATTTCTATCATCACTTTGCGTGTTTCTTTGTGTCAGATTGTATGTTTTTGGTGTCATTTTGTTGTTGTTTGTCGGATCTTTTTTATTATTCAGTATGTGTTGTCATGTTTGTGTGTTGCTGTCGTCGTTTGGTTGTTTCTTATGTCATCTTGTTTGTTTCTCTGTTATTTTTGTGTATTTTGTTGTGATCTTGTGTATGTTTCTCTCATTTACTGTGTCTATGTTGTCGTTTTGTGTGTTGCTGGTAATAGTAAATATTTTTCTCTCTGCGTTTTAGTGTCATTTTGTGTATTTTGTTTACATTTCACTGTTGTTTTTTTATAATTCAGTATTTTTCTCTTATTTTGTGTGTTATTGCTGTCATTTTGTGAATTGCTGGTAATATTTAGTATGATTATCATTTTTAACTAAAAAATATACATTATAAAACCCCATATTTTTAATGCTTTCATCTGTTAAGTTTATATCTATCTCTCTCTCTCTCTAGTACCCCCTGTAGTGCCATTGCGTACCCCCATTTGAGAAACAGTGCTTTAGAATAATGTCCAGCTCAGTGGTTTTGGTTAGGACACTAGATGGCATCACATTGCTGCAGAGTGATTCTTCATTTGCTTTCCAGTGAATGTACAAGCTTTAGATGCAAACACACAGGGGTCTTTCCTAATATTTCTGGGAGATTGAGAGAGAAGAGCTTTGACAGATCTCAGCAGGAGGCCCGGTCAGGCAGCCATAACACTCATGCGCACAAACACGCGTTCTCACGCACACACGGAGAGAGAAGGAGGGCAGAGGAAAAGCCCTCACAGGAAAGATTAGTGGGAAGATAAGGACTCTCGCCTCCCTCCTGCAAATCCAAACGTACCTCCACTCCACTCCACTCCGCCATAGCACCGGCCGGCCCCTGCGCAGCGCAGCTAGCTCCGCCCCTGAGTCACGTGCGTCACCCAGTCCCATTCGGTGACGCAGAGCTCTCCTCCTCCGTCCCGGAGCGAAGCATCACCAAAACCATCCTCCATCACCGCTCTCGGTCTCTCCTCTCTTCTGCTACTCTTAATGTAACTTGTGACTGATTGGGGGAGCAGGGAGCTTGTGGGGAGCCTGGTCAGGTGTAGGCTATCCATGCTCGTTCAAGGACCTGCTCTGGCGACTTTCATTTTAAATCTGGACACAAAGAAGAGAAAGAAAGATAAAAATTTGGGATGAGGTTGTGTTTTCCTTGGTGGATTCCTGCCGTGTTGCTGTCTCCCACTGGGGATGTTACTGTGCGTGCTGAATGTAGCGGTCGCGCCGCGTCAGGGTGACTATTGGTTATTTTACTTGTCAAGTCGCGCGTAATATTTGTAAATTATAAGCTCTATTGTTTTTGTATTGAGCTGCCACTTGGACTTCTTTTTGTCAAACGATGTTGCACTTGTTTTGAGTGTATTGACGGAAATTTGGCTGCGTTTAAATTATTGCGTGAGAAGTGGAAAGTTGGAAAGTTAGATATGGCGATGGTAGCGTGGAGAAACAGCGACGGGGTCGTCGGGGACGGCCGCGGGGCTCTGTCGTCCCCGGTGTCTCTTCCCGGAGAGATAACGGGACACATGAATCCTACAACGTCTCTGGAAATACCTCAAGCATCAGCGGCGGGTCAGGCAGTGGCAGTGGCCCCCCAGGGCCCCCCGCCGCCCAACGCCACCGCCAGCTCCAGCAACAACAACAATAACAACAACGGTACCTCGTCCTCTTCCTCCTCTTCCTCGTCCATGGACAAACAGCAGAGCCAGCAGATCGAGTGCATCGTGTGCGGAGACAAATCCAGCGGGAAGCACTACGGACAGTTCACATGTGAGGGATGTAAGAGCTTCTTCAAACGCAGCGTCCGGAGGAACCTGACGTACACCTGCAGGGTGAACAGGAACTGTCCCGTAGACCAGCACCACCGCAACCAGTGCCAGTACTGTCGGCTCAAGAAATGCCTCAAAGTCGGCATGAGGAGGGAAGGTAGGGCGTCATTATATTACATTAATATCACACAGTAAACTGTATATAGTCCGCGCTGTGTCTCACTCACTACCAACAATATGTTCCCATTTTCTTTGAACACACCTTCCCTTTTATGGAGTGCTAATATTTTTATGTAGCCTAGCTTGTGTCACTGTTAATTGTAGCATGTTTTATGTGTCCTTTGTCTCGCCACAAACAGTGTAAATAAATATCAGCAGCCTTTTTAAAAACCACAAAATAACAAACACACTGTGTATGTTTATAGTGTATATGGTATATATATTTTACAGCCTACCGTTCATAGTGTCCAGTGTTAGCGGCTTAGCTAGCATCATGTAGCATGTTAAGTCGCTGTAATGTCCGCCTGAGCCTCTATTAGTCACTAATATAACATTTATATTACACTTTTAGTTTCCCATTAAATAGGCTACTTGTTAATTAAAATAATATTTAGGGAAAATTACACAATTTAAACATAAATGGGCGCATGCAGTGTGTGTGTGTGTGTGTGTGTGTGTGTGTGTGTGTGTGTGTGTGTGTGGCCAAGCTGTTAGCCTGCTAATGTTTACATATTTTCATTTTATTGCTTTAACTTATTATTAAATGTATTAATTTCATTTACATGATTTATTTATAACACATGACCTAACAAATGATTTATTTACTAATTAACCCAGACCTTGTTTAAAGAAAATGCTAAATATGAAAGAATTTCTTGAATATTTTGTTTTTTTAAATGTATTTATTTTATTTTTTTAAAGGCTCAAAACCTTGTTTTGGCCTACAATTTTAGTCTGTTTATTACTGAGTTAGATGTGATTTCTCTGCTTACTTCGTGAGCATATGATTGAGAGGGAGATTTTTAATCATGTTATTGTTGATTGAATGTTTTTACTGCTGATTTTAATGTTCTTATTGATTTTTAAGCTGTTGGGCGTTTCCTGTTGCACTTTTTGATCATGTAGAGCACGTTGAGTTGCCTTGTGTATGAAATGCGCTATACAACTACATTTGCCTTGCCATTAAAAAAAACACACACACACAATTAGTCAATGGCAATTTTTAAAAAAAACAACATTAAAAAAAAAATAAAAACTCGATGAGGATAATAAACTTAACTTATTCAAATGCAAAGAACAAAAAACGAAGCAAAAGGAGGTAATTTAAGGAAAATAAAATAAAAAGCAAAAATATTGCACATCAACAAATAAGGTACATCCAGGCTCCCATATGAGTTGGACATATAAATATAGATATTTGAATATAAAAATGTAAATGTGAGCATATCCACACCAGGAGATGATCAGGGTGTCACTTGTTTATTGAACACAAATTAGCAATTACAATTACAACAGTTTAAATTACAACAAAATATAACACATAATAACTAAGAATAAAACGAAAAACAAACACACACAAAAAAAAACAGGAAATTATCTTTTATTTTGAAAACACTGTAATTTCCCTCCTGATACAGACTCTAATCATGATGGCAAAATATCATATACATCAAACCAAAAGGGCCAAAACGGACATCATTTTGAAAACGACATCAATTCTTCAATACTATGAAATATGTTAAAAACTAAAACGCTGTTAAACGGCACCATTCATTCTGTAAACATTGGAAACCTGAACACACACCGTTAAATGTTTTCCCGCTGATCAATCACTGGCACGTGCATTTAACATGTCAGACACAAAGTCATATTTTTATATATGTTTTAAGGGGTTTGTTGGTGTTTTGAAATCGTCACTATATTTCTGCAGCCGTCCAGAGAGGCCGGATAGCCACCCAGTCGTACCACGGTCAGTTCGCCCTGACCAACGGGGACCCGCTGCACTGCCACTCCTACCTGTCGGGCTACATCTCTCTCCTGCTGCGGGCCGAGCCCTACCCCACCTCCAGGTTCGGCTCCCAGTGCCTGCAGAACAACAACATCATGGGCATCGAGAACATCTGCGAGCTGGCGGCCAGGATGCTGTTCAGCGCCGTGGAGTGGGCCCGGAACATCCCGTTCTTCCCGGACCTGCAGGTCCCGGACCAGGTGGCCCTGCTGCGGCTCACGTGGAGCGAACTGTTCGTCCTCAACGCGGCCCAGTGCTCCATGCCGGTCCACGTCGCTCCGCTGCTGGCTGCCGCGGGCCTACACGCCTCCCCGATGTCCGCGGACCGGGTGGTGGCCTTCATGGACCACATCCGGGTCTTCCAGGAGCAGGTGGAGAAGCTGAAGGTGCTGCACGTGGACACGGCGGAGTACAGCTGCATTAAGGCCATCGTACTGTTCACCACAGGTAAATATAGATATAGATATAGTATATATATATATATATATATATATATATATATATATATATATATATATATATATATATATATATATATATATATATATATATATAGTTGGGGTTGGGGTCACTTATGTAATCTAATTGATAATCAATTACAATTATGGCATAATTGCCATTGTAATTTTAAAAAATCTGTTGCTGTCGTAATCGTAATGAAATTGTAATTGAGTTCAGATAATTGTAATTGCCATGGAAATTCTATTAAAAATTGTCACTTATTATTTATTGCAAAACTGGTGGACCATGTTACAGTTCTTAATGTACAGTTCTACACTTATTAAAATATATTTCATATTAATATATGTTTCATATCAAGATTTCCCACGTTTAAAAAAAAAAAAATGGAATCGAGGTGTACACTGACACAAAAAAGGCTCAGACGCCCACACCAAAAATATTAAAACCTATATTTTCATTGATTAGGAAGTCTAACAAGCTGATCAATAGATAGGAAATACATTAGATAATAGATATTTGTTTATAGTGTATTTTACAGCTGATTTAGAACCCGTTATCATAAGAGATGCTAACAGAAAGCTAACACAAGAAGGTTAACTTTTATTAGGTTATTTATTTTCAAGCTCTGTAATTGTGATTGAATTTCAGTAATTGAGAATGTATTTTCTATTGATTTTTGTAATGGAAAAATCGTAATTGACCCCAAAACTTTTTCTGCACAAGGCTTAAGAACTATAAAAGTATAAACCACACTGTAAAAATGTATTCAACTGTTTTAAAACAGTGATAAAGTTTTAAATGTAGATTTAAGTTTGAAATGATAAACATACCAACATTGAATTTAATTTAATTTTTTGATTATTTAAAAGGCACAATGCACATTAATAAACAGACATGCTGTAAATGAGTCAGATTTAGCCAAAATAGGCTAGTTTTCATCTGGTGTTTTAAAAGGCAAAATAGAATGTAAAAGGTATTAAAACACAGAGAGAATAGAACATGACTAAAGAGAACAAGTATGATAAATAACATTATTTACTGATAAAACAAAGCACCAAACCAGGACTAACACTTCACAGTATATTACAACAGGAAAATAGTAAATCCATCCATTGTTATGAAGGTTATTGCACAAAATCTCATCAATGAAGGCCTAAAAAAGCAGTGAATCAAATAGAACGCATAAAAATTTTTTTTTTAAAAATCTAAAGTGAACTATGTGTTTAAAAAAAAAAATTTTAAAAAAAATGTACACCTACAAAAGTGTATAAACCAGATTTAAAAAAAAAAAAAGTAAAATTAGGAAAAAAGTAAACAAGTGAGGACCCATATCTGTTATATTTTTATTCAACAAGTCTCTGGGATCCATATACACATATTTTCCTAAAGCATCACAGAAGAAAAAATAAATAATGATTTATTATTTTTTTCTGCAGTAGAAAAATAAAAAAATTCTTCCCTTGTGTAACTTATATAATGTTTTTCACTACGGGACTCTGATCTGCATTGAACTTACATGACCTTCCTCAGTTCTTAAAGACACAGTTACACCTCACGTGACAAGTTACAGTCATCTCATTATCATTGCATTTAAAATGGCAGTGAGGGATGTTGTAGGTTTACAGCTCACATCTAAATCATTCAGCCTTTAAATATAATATATATATATATATATATATATATATATATATATATATATATATATATATATATATATAAAACAACATGAATGACATGTTATGTCGGAATAGGGATTTAATGTTGCTAAAGGGTTTTAGTTCTTTTTTTGTAATACTTGGATTATGACAAATGTAACTCCTTTTTTTTAAATGCAACAATCTATCTGCCAAAAATATGCTAATTAACAAAACTTTTTTGTATTTTTTTGTCTAAATATTTTAAGAAATGTATTATCTTAAACATTAAATGATGACAAATTAGATCATGCAGTTTTTTCTTCTCTAAAGCAATGAAAGGAGTTACATTTGCTTTAGAAAAGAAAAAATGCATGATCTAATTTATGACATCATTTAATGTTTAAGATAATACATTTCTTAAAATATTTATAGACGAAAAAATTAAAATGTTTTGTTAGCATATTTTTGGCAGATAGATTGTTGTATTAAAAAGAAATAATGGATCAAAGAAACAGGAAGCTGCAGTAAATAGATCAAAGGTCTCCCATGTAGATCTATTTTAGTCCCCACGAGCACATCTTAGCACGTGCCTGTAAAGTGGGACACAGTAACCGTGCTTTAACCCTTGCTCCATCCGGCCTGCAGCGACAGAGTGCAAACAGAGGGCTGTGTGTGTGTGTGTGTGTGTCACACTACTATACAACCAAATCTATAATCTCAACATTCTCGTTAGGTTTTGATCACAGCATCAAAGCCATCTTTGGTTCCAGATGGTGTGAGTTTGGTTTGTTGCAGCTTCAGGACAAATAAGCACAATTTTCCACCATTTGCCGCATGCAATTATTACTGAAATGAAGACTTTTCTGGACTTAAACCTCACGTTTTTGATCTATTTAATGCTATCTATTTTATTTTAGATGTGATTGTGTACTTACTATTAATGACTGATAGTAGTGTTCAAATAGAAGCTTTTGAGGAAGCTTCAAATATGCATTAAGAGGAAAATGTATAAAGCATTTATTTTAGATTTACATTTAGAAAAAAAATGATACTGTATATTACAAACATTGATAATTTTAGGAAAACTACAACCCTATAGATTTTATTAGCTAATTGCAATTATTTAGATTTTAAATAGGTTTTTTTTTTTTTTTTTTTTTTAATGTAGAACAAAGTTTAAAGGGAATTTGTGATGTTAATATTTTAAATGTAAATATTTTCTCTTCAGAATCAGAATCCATTTATTTGTCATTGCACAAAAGCACAACAAAATAAAATGAAAAAACATAGCAGCTCTCAGAAATTAGTCCCACAATATATGTGTGTGTATATATAAATACAACGGCCAATATAAAATTATAAAAAGGAAAAGGGGAGAATGGATATTTATTTATATATTATATTATACAGGTTCCCCACGGTCATGAAATTCCTGGAAAAGTTATGGAATTTGAAAAACCGATTTTCCAGTCTTGAAAAGTCATGGAATATTTTAACTGTTTTGGAAATATAGTCTATTTTATTCTAATGTTTAAAATATGTTAAACCCCAAAGATGTTCAACATTATCTCAAAGTGAAAGTGCTGCATACTGGAATTATGAGATCTCACTAATTCACAGAAATTCTCTCTCAGCCTCATTAATAAAAGTGTGTGTAGATAAGATCACTTCAGCTGGCGTACGCTGAAAACCAGGAAATGCATACGCAAAATAAAAGATCTTAGCGCTTCAGAACTAAGTCATGGAAATTTGGTGAAATCTTTTGGAAAACTTTTCAAAAATAATTGTGAAAAACTTCTGGGAACCCTGATTATATTATATTATATTATATTATATTATATTATATTATATTATATTATATTATATTATATTATATATGTATACATCTTGTATTGCCACTTAAGTTTCTATTTCTGAACACATCCATCATTACTGATGCAGCTCAGGGTTGATTCTGCATTTAATATACTACAAGCTATAGACGTATAAACATCTTGTTCTCTCTCTCTCTCTGCAGACGCCTGTGGTCTCTCAGACATGGCCCACATAGAGGGTCTCCAGGAGAAATCCCAGTGTGCTCTGGAGGAGTACGTGAGGAGCCAGTACCCCAACCAGCCCAACAGGTTTGGGAAGCTGCTGCTCCGCCTGCCCTCCCTCCGCACCGTCTCCTCCTCCGTCATAGAGCAGCTCTTCTTTGTGCGTTTGGTGGGGAAGACCCCCATAGAGACTCTGATCAGAGACATGCTGCTGTCAGGCAGCAGCTTCAACTGGCCGTACATGCCCATCCAGTAGGAGATCCAGGCCACCGCCACCAATAAACTCCCACTCCCACAAAGAAGAGGAGGAAACTCTTTTCATAATCACACTATTTAAGGATACAAATTGAATTCTGGTATTTTTGGAATTTTGGACTCGAGATGAAACATCTGCCTTTTGCTGTTTCCTAAAGAAAGAAAAAAAAAAGCAGCCAGAGTGAAATAATTTGACTCCATTGGCAGATTTTTCACCAAGAGTATAAAACTGTAAACCTGACTGTTCAAAGTCATTAAATACTGTAGATTAAGTTGTTTATATTCAAAGTTATAGAAAAAGTTGGTGTCATGTTTTTTTTTCTTTTTTCAGTTAATTTAGCTAATATTTTTTGAGTAAATGGAACTATATAACTTAAAAACACAACTTATTATACTTAAGTAATTACATGCTAAGATTGATAAAGTCCTGTTATTTCTGTTGTTTCAAATAGGGATTATTTAAAAATAAACTTAATTCATTTAACACTTTAATTTAACATCAACTTAAAAAAATCACTTTTAGTTGTGGTAATTTATTCAGGTTTACAGTGCACTGTTAATCAACATAAAAAGGTTGGATGACTCACTACTTGTGCTTTTTGATAACAGTTAAATTGAAGCGTTTGAATGAATTAAGTTTATTTTAAATAATCTCTATTTGAAACAACGCGAATAACAAGACTTTATCAATCTCAGCATGTAATTACTTCAGTATATTAAGTTGTGTTTTTAAGTTGTGCTTACTTATAAACAAATATAGTTCCATTTACTCAAAAAATTTTAGTTAAAGTAACAGAAAAAGGAAGAACATGTGACACCAACTTGACATAATTAAGATAGTAGAACTTTTTCTATAAATTTGAATATAAACTACTTCATCTACAGTATTTAATGACTTTGAACGTTGGGGTTTACAGTGTAACGACATGACCAGTTGCTCATGGTGAGACTTGACTGTTTAGGGACCTTTTACTATGTTATTTTTGGGCTAACAAACAATATTTATTGGACCTGTGTATATTTATCGTGCTTGTAAATTATGATTTCATTCCTTTTTCTGCGAGTGTTTTATGTATATTTCTGACCCGGCTTGTGAGAGACCCTCTGAGGACCGTCTCGTCCCATCTCTTGTTGTTTTGTTTATTCTGTTGTTGTGTTCCAGACATAGCACTTTGTACGATAGAACCTTTTTTTTGACCTGAGATTGGAAAGGGAGATTTTCACTTGGATTTAGTCACTTTAAAGGGTTTTTTTTTTTTTTTTTTTTTTTTTAAATCATCGATAAAAGCAAAAACTCTCTGGAAACTGCACTTACCCTGCCATTGGTATGACATTGCGTGGAAATAACCTTGTAGTTTGATCTTTAGTTTTTCATATAGATTTGTTGTGAGATCTTTTTTTTTTTTTTTTTTTCCTGGTACCCCAATATTTAATTTTTACCTTTGTCCTCAAGAGAAAATTAAAAAGGCACATTAATTACAATTATTTTTGTAAATTTTGTCACTTTTCTACTATTAAGTTTTGTTTGATCTAAATTGATCAATAATGATGAAATTGAATATTTCCTTGGTGATTATGGTTGAATGTTCAATAGTTAAAAATTCTTCTGATATTTTTGTAATGGGGGGTTAAAGTCAAATCTGTCTTCATTACAGCTCATTTCTCATGGATTGAAAATCAATATTAATAACAAATGTGTTGCCAAAAGTACTGTACCTGTGACATCTATTATTGGACTGTTTCTAAATGGAATAAAGTCCTGTAACATTCCAACACCAAGACGTAAAGTGCTGTGACGCCTGCATTTATGAGCCCATGGCCAAATAAATGCACGATAGAGCGCTGCAGGGTATTGCTGGATTAAACGTGTGTGTGTGTAGGGTCTTGTGTATATTTTTGTTTACTTCTTTTTTGACATCCACTCTGATGTACTGTGAAAGCATATTGGTTAACATATTCGTACCGTATTAAATTATAACTCAAGATTTATAAATAAAGTGTATTTGGTTTATTTTTGCTATTTCAGCTCTTTGGTGTTTGTGTGTGTGTGTGTGTGTGTGTGTGCAGATTGGTGATTAAAAACTTGTTTGTGCAATGTAAAAAGTAAAAAAAAAAAATCATAAAATCTTCTATTGGAAGCCATTTTAATATTATACTTGAGACTTGTTTTTGTATTTACCAGAGTTTAAATTCAACAAGTAAGAGAATAAATGACACTACATGCCCAATATGTGCTTTTATTTTTTTAAAGAATAATTCAAGGTTGTTTTTTTTTTTTTTTTGTTTGATCATATTTAAATGACCAATTATTGTGTATTTCTTGTGTATCTATTTAATTTAGGATTATTTTGTTTGTGCCATTATTAGCCTATAGCTGCAGCTGCTCTCTTGTTTTAAAAAGTCAATAAATGTGGGAAAGTCCCAAATGTCAAAATGACAATAATTGCTTAACCATCAAACAAACTTTGACTTCATTTTGTTGATATAAAATTACTATCTAAATAATAATAATCATAATAATCATAAATGCCTAATTAAACAATAACATAGGCTATTAAATACATATTTAGAAACACCTCGAGAATGCAGTAGAAATATAAAAAAGATAAAGTATTCAGTAGTGGTTAAAAATAAATAAATAAAATGGTTTTATCAAAGTATGTGTGTGTGATGTGGGTTTTTTTTTTTTTTAAACATGTTGGCTGTTTTCTGGCCCCGTCCTCCGTCCATTCAGAGGGAGACCCCCACCCCCTCCCCCTCCATCAGAGAACGGAATAAAGATGGCCTTGAATGGTGTGTGTGCTGTGGCAGATTGTGGAGGACAGAGAGGATTAAAGCGGTTTCTGCTCTTCTTAGCGGACAGAGAGCTAATGAGGGGCCCCTGGACGCCCTGTCACTACAGTTTACCCTGAGGACGGTGAAGCCCCCCGCTCCACGGCCTCCGGGTGTTCGGGGCCAAAGGGCCAACGGAAAACAATATGCTTTTCCCCACACACATACATACGAACCGGAGCCGTGGGCTGTGAAACCGAGCCGCACGGAACCACCACAGTACTGGTCTGATCCGATCCGCTCACTGCGCTAATGAACCTTTTAAGTGAAATCAGCTGCTGCTGTTTGTAGGACCTGTAGGAATCAACCAATCAGCGTTCAGGATTGAGCGTGAGCAGCCAATCATTTCGCATCATGTGTTACGTGAAATATTAATATTCACTGAGTGTCAGGCGAACACTGCACTCATTTATTTATAAGCAGTGGATATGAAGTCTATATCTATATTATAATGTTAGAGTGATCTCATCAAACAATTTAAATTACTTCATAAAAATAAATTAATTACTTTGTGCTCAGTTCTGTAAATTTGGATGATTTTTTTCCCCCTTTTAAATGAATTAATTTATTTTGCATCTTTTGGAATTTTGTGTTTACAGGGTTTTTTTGTGTCGTTTTTGTTGTTGTTGTTGTTGTTTTTGTTTTGCATATACACTCAGACACTATAAAAGACATGTTTCAGACTTTCGTATTTCAAAATTCGTTATCAAAGTAAAAAAAAAAAAAAAAAAAGTCAGTCAGCTTTATTCCACAAGACATGTGCGGAAATTGAAATTATACTGTTCTCTCTGCCAGAAACA